>NW_026988891.1:0-152110 GCF_030222135.1 Aotus nancymaae | reverse complement strand
TGCGTTTTGGATTTAGAAGCAGATATTTCCCTGTGCTTACTGCTGTTTCTTCCATATGCCGGTAATGGGCTGAAAACGCCTGTTTTGGGACTCTGCAGAGAAAGTCTCTGCAGGCTGCTGAATCCACACACGGGTTTAACTCTGGAAGTTGAGTGCACACATTGACAACCGTTCTGTTAGATAGCTGCGTTTTGGATTTAGAAGCAGATATTTCCCTGTGCTTACTGCTGTTTCTTCCATATGCCGGTAATGGGCTGAAAACGCCTGTTTTGGGACTCTGCAGAGAAAGTCTCTGCAGACTGCTGAATCCACACACGGGTTTAACACTGGAAGTTGAGTGCACACATTGACAACCGTTCTGTTAGATAGCTGCGTTTTGGATTTAGAAGCAGATATTTCCCTGTGCTTACTGCTGTTTCTTCCATATGCCGGTAATGGGCTGAAAACGCCTGTTTTGGGACTCTGCAGAGAAAGTCTCTGCAGACTGCTGAATCCACACACGGGTTTAACTCTGGAAGTTGAGTGCACACATTGACAACCGTTCTGTTAGATAGCTGCGTTTTGGATTTAGAAGCAGATATTTCCCTGTGCTTACTGCTGTTTCTTCCATATGCCGGTAATGGGCTGAAAACGCCTGTTTTGGGACTCTGCAGAGAAAGTGTTTGCAGACTGCTGAATCCACACACGGGTTTAACTCTGGAAGTTGAGTGCACACATTAACAACCGTTCTGTTAGATAGCTGCGTTTTGGATTTAGAAGCAGATATTTCCCTGTGCTTTCTGCTGTTTCTTCCATATGCCGGTAATGGGCTGAAAACGCCTGTTTTGGGACTCTGCAGAGAAAGTCTCTGCAGACTGCTAAATCCACACACGTGTTTAACTCTGGAAGTTGAGTGCACACATTGACAACCGTTCTGTTAGATAGCTGCGTTTTGGATTTAGAAGCAGATATTTCCCTGTGCTTACTGCTGCTTCTTCCATATGCCGGTAATGGGCTGAAAACGCCTGTTTTGGGACTCTGCAGAGAAAGTCTCTGCAGGCTGCTGAATCCACACACGGGTTTAACTCTGGAAGTTGAGTGCACACATTGACAACCGTTCTGTTAGATAGCTGCGTTTTGGATTTAGAAGCAGATATTTCCCTGTGCTTACTGCTGTTTCTTCCATATGCCGGTAATGGGCTGAAAACGCCTGTTTTGGGACTCTGCAGAGAAAGTCTCTGCAGACTGCTGAATCCACACACGGGTTTAACTCTGGAAGTTGAGTGCACACATTGACAACCGTTCTGTTAGATAGCTGCGTTTTGGATTTAGAAGCAGATATTTCCCTGTGCTTACTGCTGTTTCTTCCATATGCCGGTAATGGGCTGAAAACGCCTGTTTTGGGACTCTGCAGAGAAAGTGTTTGCAGACTGCTGAATCCACACACGGGTTTAACTCTGGAAGTTGAGTGCACACATTAACAACCGTTCTGTTAGATAGCTGCGTTTTGGATTTAGAAGCAGATATTTCCCTGTGCTTACTGCTGTTTCTTCCATATGCCGGTAATGGGCTGAAAACGCCTGTTTTGGGACTCTGCAGAGAAAGTCTGTGCAGACTGCTAAATCCACACACGTGTTTAACTCTGGAAGTTGAGTGCACACATTGACAACCGTTCTGTTAGATAGCTGCGTTTTGGATTTAGAAGCAGATATTTCCCTGTGCTTACTGCTGCTTCTTCCATATGCCGGTAATGGGCTGAAAACGCCTGTTTTGGGACTCTGCAGAGAAAGTGTTTGCAGACTGCTGAATCCACACACGGGTTTAACTCTGGAAGTTGAGTGCACACATTGACAACCGTTCTGTTAGATAGCTGCGTTTTGGATTTAGAAGCAGATATTTCCCTGTGCTTACTGCTGTTTCTTCCATATGCCGGTAATGGGCTGAAAACGCCTGTTTTGGGACTCTGCAGAGAAAGTGTTTGCAGACTGCTGAATCCACACACAGGTTTAACTCTGGAAGTTGAGTGCACACATTGACAACCGTTCTGTTAGATAGCTGCGTTTTGGATTTAGAAGCAGATATTTCCCTGTGCTTACTGCTGTTTCTTCCATATGCCGGTAATGGGCTGAAAACGCCTGTTTTGGGACGCTGCAGAGAAAGTCTCTGCAGACTGCTGAATCCACACACGGGTTTAACTCTGGAAGTTGAGTGCACACATTGACAACCGTTCTGTTAGATAGCTGCGTTTTGGATTTAGAAGCAGATATTTCCCTGTGCTTACTGCTGTTTCTTCCATATGCCGGTAATGGGCTGAAAACGCCTGTTTTGGGACTCTGCAGAGAAAGTCTCTGCAGGCTGCTGAATCCACACACGGGTTTAACTCTGGAAGCTGAGTGCACACATTGACAACCGTTCTGTTAGATAGCTGCGTTTTGGATTTAGAAGCAGATATTTCCCTGTGCTTACTGCTGTTTCTTCCATATGCCGGTAATGGGCTGAAAACGCCTGTTTTCGGACTCTGCAGAGAAAGTCTCTGCAGACTGCTGAATCCACACACGGGTTTAACTCTGGAAGTTGAGTGCACACATTGACAACCGTTCTGTTAGATAGCTGCGTTTTGGATTTACAAGCAGATATTTCCCTGTGCTTACTGCTGTTTCTTCCATATGCCGGTAATGGGCTGAAAACGCCTGTTTTGGGACTCTGCAGAGAAAGTCTCTGCAGGCTGCTGAATCCACACACGGGTTTAACTCTGGAAGTTGAGTGCACACATTGACAACCGTTCTGTTAGATAGCTGCGTTTTGGATTTAGAAGCAGATATTTCCCTGTGCTTACTGCTGTTTCTTCCATATGCCGGTAATGGGCTGAAAACGCCTGTTTTGGGACTCTGCAGAGAAAGTCTCTGCAGACTGCTGAATCCACACACGGGTTTAACTCTGGAAGTTGAGTGCACACATTGACAACCGTTCTGTTAGATAGCTGCGTTTTGGATTTAGAAGCAGATATTTCCCTGCGCTTACTGCTGTTTCTTCCATATGCCGGTAATGGGCTGAAAACGCCTGTTTTGGGACTCTGCAGAGAAAGTGTTTGCAGACTGCTGAATCCACACACGGGTTTAACTCTGGAAGTTGAGTGCACACATTGACAACCGTTCTGTTAGATAGCTGCGTTTTGGATTTAGAAGCAGATATTTCCCTGTGCTTACTGCTGTTTCTTCCATATGCCGGTAATGGGCTGAAAACGCCTGTTTTGGGACTCTGCAGAGAAAGTCTCTGCAGACTGCTGAATCCACACACGGGTTTAACTCTGGAAGTTGAGTGCACACATTGACAACCGTTCTGTTAGATAGCTGCGTTTTGGATTTAGAAGCAGATATTTCCCTGTGCTTACTGCTGTTTCTTCCATATGCCGGTAATGGGCTGAAAACGCCTGTTTTGGGACTCTGCAGAGAAAGTCTCTGCAGGCTGCTGAATCCACACACGGGTTTAACTCTGGAAGTTGAGTGCACACATTAACAACCGTTCTGTTAGATAGCTGCGTTTTGGATTTAGAAGCAGATATTTCCCTGTGCTTACTGCTGTTTCTTCCATATGCCGGTAATGGGCTGAAAACGCCTGTTTTGGGACTCTGCAGAGAAAGTCTGTGCAGACTGCTAAATCCACACACGTGTTTAACTCTGGAAGTTGAGTGCACACATTGACAACCGTTCTGTTAGATAGCTGCGTTTTGGATTTAGAAGCAGATATTTCCCTGTGCTTACTGCTGCTTCTTCCATATGCCGGTAATGGGCTGAAAACGCCTGTTTTGGGACTCTGCAGAGAAAGTGTTTGCAGACTGCTGAATCCACACACGGGTTTAACTCTGGAAGTTGAGTGCACACATTGACAACCGTTCTGTTAGATAGCTGCGTTTTGGATTTAGAAGCAGATATTTCCCTGTGCTTACTGCTGTTTCTTCCATATGCCGGTAATGGGCTGAAAACGCCTGTTTTGGGACTCTGCAGAGAAAGTGTTTGCAGACTGCTGAATCCACACACAGGTTTAACTCTGGAAGTTGAGTGCACACATTGACAACCGTTCTGTTAGATAGCTGCGTTTTGGATTTAGAAGCAGATATTTCCCTGTGCTTACTGCTGTTTCTTCCATATGCCGGTAATGGGCTGAAAACGCCTGTTTTGGGACTCTGCAGAGAAAGTCTCTGCAGACTGCTGAATCCACACACGGGTTTAACTCTGGAAGTTGAGTGCACACATTGACAACCGTTCTGTTAGATAGCTGCGTTTTGGATTTAGAAGCAGATATTTCCCTGTGCTTACTGCTGTTTCTTCCATATGCCGGTAATGGGCTGAAAACGCCTGTTTTGGGACTCTGCAGAGAAAGTCTCTGCAGGCTGCTGAATCCACACACGGGTTTAACTCTGGAAGCTGAGTGCACACATTGACAACCGTTCTGTTAGATAGCTGCGTTTTGGATTTAGAAGCAGATATTTCCCTGTGCTTACTGCTGTTTCTTCCATATGCCGGTAATGGGCTGAAAACGCCTGTTTTGGGACTCTGCAGAGAAAGTCTCTGCAGACTGCTGAATCCACACACGGGTTTAACTCTGGAAGTTGAGTGCACACATTGACAACCGTTCTGTTAGATAGCTGCGTTTTGGATTTACAAGCAGATATTTCCCTGTGCTTACTGCTGTTTCTTCCATATGCCGGTAATGGGCTGAAAACGCCTGTTTTGGGACTCTGCAGAGAAAGTCTCTGCAGGCTGCTGAATCCACACACGGGTTTAACTCTGGAAGTTGAGTGCACACATTGACAACCGTTCTGTTAGATAGCTGCGTTTTGGATTTAGAAGCAGATATTTCCCTGTGCTTACTGCTGTTTCTTCCATATGCCGGTAATGGGCTGAAAACGCCTGTTTTGGGACTCTGCAGAGAAAGTCTCTGCAGACTGCTGAATCCACACACGGGTTTAACTCTGGAAGTTGAGTGCACACATTGACAACCGTTCTGTTAGATAGCTGCGTTTTGGATTTAGAAGCAGATATTTCCCTGCGCTTACTGCTGTTTCTTCCATATGCCGGTAATGGGCTGAAAACGCCTGTTTTGGGACTCTGCAGAGAAAGTGTTTGCAGACTGCTGAATCCACACACGGGTTTAACTCTGGAAGTTGAGTGCACACATTGACAACCGTTCTGTTAGATAGCTGCGTTTTGGATTTAGAAGCAGATATTTCCCTGTGCTTACTGCTGTTTCTTCCATATGCCGGTAATGGGCTGAAAACGCCTGTTTTGGGACTCTGCAGAGAAAGTCTCTGCAGACTGCTGAATCCACACACGGGTTTAACTCTGGAAGTTGAGTGCACACATTGACAACCGTTCTGTTAGATAGCTGCGTTTTGGATTTAGAAGCAGATATTTCCCTGTGCTTACTGCTGTTTCTTCCATATGCCGGTAATGGGCTGAAAACGCCAGTTTTCGGACTCTGCAGAGAAAGTCTCTGCAGGCTGCTGAATCCACACACGGGTTTAACTCTGGAAGTTGAGTGCACACATTGACAACCGTTCTGTTAGATAGCTGCGTTTTGGATTTAGAAGCAGATATTTCCCTGTGCTTACTGCTGTTTCTTCCATATGCCGGTAATGGGCTGAAAACGCCTGTTTTGGGACTCTGCAGAGAAAGTGTTTGCAGACTGCTGAATCCACACACGGGTTTAACTCTGGAAGTTGAGTGCACACATTGACAACCGTTCTGTTAGATAGCTGCGTTTTGGATTTAGAAGCAGATATTTCCCTGTGCTTACTGCTGTTTCTTCCATATGCCGGTAATGGGCTGAAAACGCCTGTTTTGGGACTCTGCAGAGAAAGTGTTTGCAGACTGCTGAATCCACACACGGGTTTAACTCTGGAAGTTGAGTGCACACATTAACAACCGTTCTGTTAGATAGCTGCGTTTTGGATTTAGAAGCAGATATTTCCCTGTGCTTACTGCTGTTTCTTCCATATGCCGGTAATGGGCTGAAAACGCCTGTTTTGGGACTCTGCAGAGAAAGTCTGTGCAGACTGCTAAATCCACACACGTGTTTAACTCTGGAAGTTGAGTGCACACATTGACAACCGTTCTGTTAGATAGCTGCGTTTTGGATTTAGAAGCAGATATTTCCCTGTGCTTACTGCTGCTTCTTCCATATGCCGGTAATGGGCTGAAAACGCCTGTTTTGGGACGCTGCAGAGAAAGTGTTTGCAGACTGCTGAATCCACACACAGGTTTAACTCTGGAAGTTGAGTGCACACATTGACAACCGTTCTGTTAGATAGCTGCGTTTTGGATTTAGAAGCAGATATTTCCCTGTGCTTACTGCTGTTTCTTCCATATGCCGGTAATGGGCTGAAAACGCCTGTTTTGGGACTCTGCAGAGAAAGTCTCTGCAGACTGCTGAATCCACACACGGGTTTAACTCTGGAAGTTGAGTGCACACATTGACAACCGTTCTGTTAGATAGCTGCGTTTTGGATTTAGAAGCAGATATTTCCCTGTGCTTACTGCTGTTTCTTCCATATGCCGGTAATGGGCTGAAAACGCCTGTTTTGGGACTCTGCAGAGAAAGTCTCTGCAGACTGCTGAATCCACACACGGGTTTAACTCTGGAAGTTGAGTGCACACATTGACAACCGTTCTGTTAGATAGCTGCGTTTTGGATTTAGAAGCAGATATTTCCCTGTGCTTACTGCTGTTTCTTCCATATGCCGGTAATGGGCTGAAAACGCCTGTTTTGGGACTCTGCAGAGAAAGTCTCTGCAGGCTGCTGAATCCACACACGGGTTTAACTCTGGAAGTTGAGTGCACACATTGACAACCGTTCTGTTAGATAGCTGCGTTTTGGATTTAGAAGCAGATATTTCCCTGTGCTTACTGCTGTTTCTTCCATATGCCGGTAATGGGCTGAAAACGCCTGTTTTGGGACTCTGCAGAGAAAGTCTCTGCAGGCTGCTGAATCCACACACGGGTTTAACTCTGGAAGTTGAGTGCACACATTGAAAACCGTTCTGTTAGATAGCTGCGTTTTGGATTTAGAAGCAGATATTTCCCTGTGCTTACTGCTGTTTCTTCCATATGCCGGTAATGGGCTGAAAACGCCTGTTTTGGGACTCTGCAGAGAAAGTGTTTGCAGACTGCTGAATCCACACACGGGTTTAACTCTGGAGGTTGAGTGCACACATTGACAACCGTTCTGTTAGATAGCTGCGTTTTGGATTTAGAAGCAGATATTTCCCTGTGCTTACTGCTGTTTCTTCCATATGCCGGTAATGGGCTGAAAACGCCTGTTTTGGGACTCTGCAGAGAAAGTCTCTGCAGGCTGCTGAATCCACACACGGGTTTAACTCTGGAAGTTGAGTGCACACATTGACAACCGTTCTGTTAGATAGCTGCGTTTTGGATTTAGAAGCAGATATTTCCCTGTGCTTACTGCTGTTTCTTCCATATGCCGGTAATGGGCTGAAAACGCCTGTTTTGGGACTCTGCAGAGAAAGTCTCTGCAGACTGCTGAATCCACACACGGGTTTAACACTGGAAGTTGAGTGCACACATTGACAACCGTTCTGTTAGATAGCTGCGTTTTGGATTTAGAAGCAGATATTTCCCTGTGCTTACTGCTGTTTCTTCCATATGCCGGTAATGGGCTGAAAACGCCTGTTTTGGGACTCTGCAGAGAAAGTCTCTGCAGGCTGCTGAATCCACAAACGGGTTTAACTCTGGAAGTTGAGTGCACACATTGACAACCGTTCTGTTAGATAGCTGCGTTTTGGATTTAGAAGCAGATATTTCCCTGTGCTTACTGCTGTTTCTTCCATATGCCGGTAATGGGCTGAAAACGCCTGTTTTGGGACTCTGCAGAGAAAGTCTCTGCAGACTGCTGAATCCACACACGGGTTTAACTCTGGAAGTTGAGTGCACACATTGACAACCGTTCTGTTAGATAGCTGCGTTTTGGATTTAGAAGCAGATATTTCCCTGTGCTTACTGCTGTTTCTTCCATATGCCGGTAATGGGCTGAAAACGCCTGTTTTGGGACTCTGCAGAGAAAGTCTCTGCAGACTGCTGAATCCACACACGGGTTTAACTCTGGAAGTTGAGTGCACACATTGACAACCGTTCTGTTAGATAGCTGCGTTTTGGATTTAGAAGCAGATATTTCCCTGTGCTTACTGCTGTTTCTTCCATATGCCGGTAATGGGCTGAAAACGCCTGTTTTGGGACTCTGCAGAGAAAGTCTCTGCAGACTGCTGAATCCACACACGGGTTTAACTCTGGAAGTTGAGTGCACACATTGACAACCGTTCTGTTAGATAGCTGCGTTTTGGATTTAGAAGCAGATATTTCCCTGCGCTTACTGCTGTTTCTTCCATATGCCGGTAATGGGCTGAAAACGCCTGTTTTGGGACTCTGCAGAGAAAGTGTTTGCAGACTGCTGAATCCACACACGGGTTTAACTCTGGAAGTTGAGTGCACACATTGACAACCGTTCTGTTAGATAGCTGCGTTTTGGATTTAGAAGCAGATATTTCCCTGTGCTTTCTGCTGTTTCTTCCATATGCCGGTAATGGGCTGAAAACGCCTGTTTTGGGACTCTGCAGAGAAAGTCTCTGCAGACTGCTGAATCCACACACGGGTTTAACTCTGGAAGTTGAGTGCACACATTGACAACCGTTCTGTTAGATAGCTGCGTTTTGGATTTAGAAGCAGATATTTCCCTGTGCTTACTGCTGTTTCTTCCATATGCCGGTAATGGGCTGAAAACGCCTGTTTTGGGACTCTGCAGAGAAAGTGTTTGCAGACTGCTGAATCCACACACGGGTTTAACTCTGGAAGTTGAGTGCACACATTGACAACAGTTCTGTTAGATAGCTGCGTTTTGGATTTAGAAGCAGATATTTCCCTGTGCTTACTGCTGTTTCTTCCATATGCCGGTAATGGGCTGAAAACGCCTGTTTTGGGACTCTGCAGAGAAAGTGTTTGCAGACTGCTGAATCCACACACGGGTTTAACTCTGGAAGTTGAGTGCACACATTAACAACCGTTCTGTTAGATAGCTGCGTTTTGGATTTAGAAGCAGATATTTCCCTGTGCTTACTGCTGTTTCTTCCATATGCCGGTAATGGGCTGAAAACGCCTGTTTTGGGACTCTGCAGAGAAAGTCTCTGCAGACTGCTAAATCCACACACGTGTTTAACTCGGGAAGTTGAGTGCACACGTTGACAACCGTTCTGTTAGATAGCTGCGTTTTGGATTTAGAAGCAGATATTTCCCTGTGCTTACTGCTGCTTCTTCCATATGCCGGTAATGGACTGAAAACGCCTGTTTTGGGACTCTGCAGAGAAAGTGTTTGCAGACTGCTGAATCCACACACGGGTTTAACTCTGGAAGTTGAGTGCACACATTGACAACCGTTCTGTTAGATAGCTGCGTTTTGGATTTAGAAGCAGATATTTCCCTGTGCTTACTGCTGTTTCTTCCATATGCCGGTAATGGGCTGAAAACGCCTGTTTTGGGACTCTGCAGATAAAGTGTTTGCAGACTGCTGAATCCACACACGGGTTTAACTCTGGAAGTTGAGTGCACACATTGACAACCGTTCTGTTAGATAGCTGCGTTTTGGATTTAGAAGCAGATATTTCCCTGTGCTTACTGCTGTTTCTTCCATATGCCGGTAATGGGCTGAAAACGCCTGTTTTGGGACTCTGCAGAGAAAGTCTCTGCAGACTGCTGAATCCACACACGGGTTTAACTCTGGAAGTTGAGTGCACACATTGACAACCGTTCTGTTAGATAGCTGGGTTTTGGATTTAGAAGCAGATATTTCCCTGTGCTTACTGCTGTTTCTTCCATATGCCGGTAATGGGCTGAAAACGCCTGTTTTGGGACTCTGCAGAGAAAGTCTCTGCAGGCTGCTGAATCCACACACGGGTTTAACTCTGGAAGTTGAGTGCACACATTGACAACCGTTCTGTTAGATAGCTGCGTTTTGGATTTAGAAGCAGATATTTCCCTGTGCTTACTGCTGTTTCTTCCATATGCCGGTAATGGGCTGAAAACGCCTGTTTTGGGACTCTGCAGAGAAAGTCTCTGCAGACTGCTGAATCCACACACGGGTTTAACTCTGGAAGTTGAGTGCACACATTGACAACCGTTCTGTTAGATAGCTGCGTTTTGGATTTAGAAGCAGATATTTCCCTGTGCTTACTGCTGTTTCTTCCATATGCCGGTAATGGGCTGAAAACGCCTGTTTTGGGACTCTGCAGAGAAAGTCTCTGCAGGCTGCTGAATCCACACACGGGTTTAACTCTGGAAGTTGAGTGCACACATTGACAACCGTTCTGTTAGATAGCTGCGTTTTGGATTTAGAAGCAGATATTTCCCTGTGCTTACTGCTGTTTCTTCCATATGCCGGTAATGGGCTGAAAACGCCTGTTTTGGGACTCTGCAGAGAAAGTCTCTGCAGACTGCTGAATCCACACACGGGTTTAACTCTGGAAGTTGAGTGCACACATTGACAACCGTTCTGTTAGATAGCTGCGTTTTGGATTTAGAAGCAGATATTTCCCTGTGCTTACTGCTGTTTCTTCCATATGCCGGTAATGGGCTGAAAACGCCTGTTTTGGGACTCTGCAGAGAAAGTCTCTGCAGACTGCTGAATCCACACACGGGTTTAACTCTGGAAGTTGAGTGCACACATTGACAACCGTTCTGTTAGATAGCTGCGTTTTGGATTTAGAAGCAGATATTTCCCTGTGCTTACTGCTGTTTCTTCCATATGCCGGTAATGGGCTGAAAACGCCTGTTTTGGGACTCTGCAGAGAAAGTCTCTGCAGACTGCTGAATCCACACACGGGTTTAACACTGGAAGTTGAGTGCACACATTGACAACCGTTCTGTTAGATAGCTGCGTTTTGGATTTAGAAGCAGATATTTCCCTGTGCTTACTGCTGCTTCTTCCATATGCCGGTAATGGGCTGAAAACGCCTGTTTTGGGACTCTGCAGAGAAAGTCTCTGCAGGCTGCTGAATCCACAAACGGGTTTAACTCTGGAAGTTGAGTGCACACATTGACAACCGTTCTGTTAGATAGCTGCGTTTTGGATTTAGAAGCAGATATTTCCCTGTGCTTACTGCTGTTTCTTCCATATGCCGGTAATGGGCTGAAAACGCCTGTTTTGGGACTCTGCAGAGAAAGTCTCTGCAGACTGCTGAATCCACACACGGGTTTAACTCTGGAAGTTGAGTGCACACATTGACAACCGTTCTGTTAGATAGCTGCGTTTTGGATTTAGAAGCAGATATTTCCCTGTGCTTACTGCTGTTTCTTCCATATGCCGGTAATGGGCTGAAAACGCCTGTTTTGGGACTCTGCAGAGAAAGTCTCTGCAGACTGCTGAATCCACACACGGGTTTAACTCTGGAAGTTGAGTGCACACATTGACAACCGTTCTGTTAGATAGCTGCGTTTTGGATTTAGAAGCAGATATTTCCCTGTGCTTACTGCTGTTTCTTCCATATGCCGGTAATGGGCTGAAAACGCCTGTTTTGGGACTCTGCAGAGAAAGTCTCTGCAGACTGCTGAATCCACACACGGGTTTAACTCTGGAAGTTGAGTGCACACATTGACAACCGTTCTGTTAGATAGCTGCGTTTTGGATTTAGAAGCAGATATTTCCCTGCGCTTACTGCTGTTTCTTCCATATGCCGGTAATGGGCTGAAAACGCCTGTTTTGGGACTCTGCAGAGAAAGTGTTTGCAGACTGCTGAATCCACACACGGGTTTAACTCTGGAAGTTGAGTGCACACATTGACAACCGTTCTGTTAGATAGCTGCGTTTTGGATTTAGAAGCAGATATTTCCCTGTGCTTTCTGCTGTTTCTTCCATATGCCGGTAATGGGCTGAAAACGCCTGTTTTGGGACTCTGCAGAGAAAGTCTCTGCAGACTGCTGAATCCACACACGGGTTTAACTCTGGAAGTTGAGTGCACACATTGACAACCGTTCTGTTAGATAGCTGCGTTTTGGATTTAGAAGCAGATATTTCCCTGTGCTTACTGCTGTTTCTTCCATATGCCGGTAATGGGCTGAAAACGCCTGTTTTGGGACTCTGCAGAGAAAGTGTTTGCAGACTGCTGAATCCACACACGGGTTTAACTCTGGAGGTTGAGTGCACACATTGACAACCGTTCTGTTAGATAGCTGCGTTTTGGATTTAGAAGCAGATATTTCCCTGTGCTTACTGCTGTTTCTTCCATATGCCGGTAATGGGCTGAAAACGCCTGTTTTGGGACTCTGCAGAGAAAGTCTCTGCAGGCTGCTGAATCCACACACGGGTTTAACTCTGGAAGTTGAGTGCACACATTGACAACCGTTCTGTTAGATAGCTGCGTTTTGGATTTAGAAGCAGATATTTCCCTGTGCTTACTGCTGTTTCTTCCATATGCCGGTAATGGGCTGAAAACGCCTGTTTTGGGACTCTGCAGAGAAAGTCTCTGCAGACTGCTGAATCCACACACGGGTTTAACACTGGAAATTGAGTGCACACATTGACAACCGTTCTGTTAGATAGCTGCGTTTTGGATTTAGAAGCAGATATTTCCCTGTGCTTACTGCTGTTTCTTCCATATGCCGGTAATGGGCTGAAAACGCCTGTTTTGGGACTCTGCAGAGAAAGTCTCTGCAGGCTGCTGAATCCACAAACGGGTTTAACTCTGGAAGTTGAGTGCACACATTGACAACCGTTCTGTTAGATAGCTGCGTTTTGGATTTAGAAGCAGATATTTCCCTGTGCTTACTGCTGTTTCTTCCATATGCCGGTAATGGGCTGAAAACGCCTGTTTTGGGACTCTGCAGAGAAAGTCTCTGCAGACTGCTGAATCCACACACGGGTTTAACTCTGGAAGTTGAGTGCACACATTGACAACCGTTCTGTTAGATAGCTGCGTTTTGGATTTAGAAGCAGATATTTCCCTGTGCTTACTGCTGTTTCTTCCATATGCCGGTAATGGGCTGAAAACGCCTGTTTTGGGACTCTGCAGAGAAAGTCTCTGCAGACTGCTGAATCCACACACGGGTTTAACTCTGGAAGTTGAGTGCACACATTGACAACCGTTCTGTTAGATAGCTGCGTTTTGGATTTAGAAGCAGATATTTCCCTGTGCTTACTGCTGTTTCTTCCATATGCCGGTAATGGGCTGAAAACGCCTGTTTTGGGACTCTGCAGAGAAAGTCTCTGCAGACTGCTGAATCCACACACGGGTTTAACTCTGGAAGTTGAGTGCACACATTGACAACCGTTCTGTTAGATAGCTGCGTTTTGGATTTAGAAGCAGATATTTCCCTGCGCTTACTGCTGTTTCTTCCATATGCCGGTAATGGGCTGAAAACGCCTGTTTTGGGACTCTGCAGAGAAAGTGTTTGCAGACTGCTGAATCCACACACGGGTTTAACTCTGGAAGTTGAGTGCACACATTGACAACCGTTCTGTTAGATAGCTGCGTTTTGGATTTAGAAGCAGATATTTCCCTGTGCTTTCTGCTGTTTCTTCCATATGCCGGTAATGGGCTGAAAACGCCTGTTTTGGGACTCTGCAGAGAAAGTCTCTGCAGACTGCTGAATCCACACACGGGTTTAACTCTGGAAGTTGAGTGCACACATTGACAACCGTTCTGTTAGATAGCTGCGTTTTGGATTTAGAAGCAGATATTTCCCTGTGCTTACTGCTGTTTCTTCCATATGCCGGTAATGGGCTGAAAACGCCTGTTTTGGGACTCTGCAGAGAAAGTGTTTGCAGACTGCTGAATCCACACACGGGTTTAACTCTGGAAGTTGAGTGCACACATTGACAACAGTTCTGTTAGATAGCTGCGTTTTGGATTTAGAAGCAGATATTTCCCTGTGCTTACTGCTGTTTCTTCCATATGCCGGTAATGGGCTGAAAACGCCTGTTTTGGGACTCTGCAGAGAAAGTGTTTGCAGACTGCTGAATCCACACACGGGTTTAACTCTGGAAGTTGAGTGCACACATTAACAACCGTTCTGTTAGATAGCTGCGTTTTGGATTTAGAAGCAGATATTTCCCTGTGCTTACTGCTGTTTCTTCCATATGCCGGTAATGGGCTGAAAACGCCTGTTTTGGGACTCTGCAGAGAAAGTCTCTGCAGACTGCTAAATCCACACACGTGTTTAACTCGGGAAGTTGAGTGCACACGTTGACAACCGTTCTGTTAGATAGCTGCGTTTTGGATTTAGAAGCAGATATTTCCCTGTGCTTACTGCTGCTTCTTCCATATGCCGGTAATGGACTGAAAACGCCTGTTTTGGGACTCTGCAGAGAAAGTGTTTGCAGACTGCTGAATCCACACACGGGTTTAACTCTGGAAGTTGAGTGCACACATTGACAACCGTTCTGTTAGATAGCTGCGTTTTGGATTTAGAAGCAGATATTTCCCTGTGCTTACTGCTGTTTCTTCCATATGCCGGTAATGGGCTGAAAACGCCTGTTTTGGGACTCTGCAGATAAAGTGTTTGCAGACTGCTGAATCCACACACGGGTTTAACTCTGGAAGTTGAGTGCACACATTGACAACCGTTCTGTTAGATAGCTGCGTTTTGGATTTAGAAGCAGATATTTCCCTGTGCTTACTGCTGTTTCTTCCATATGCCGGTAATGGGCTGAAAACGCCTGTTTTGGGACTCTGCAGAGAAAGTCTCTGCAGACTGCTGAATCCACACACGGGTTTAACTCTGGAAGTTGAGTGCACACATTGACAACCGTTCTGTTAGATAGCTGGGTTTTGGATTTAGAAGCAGATATTTCCCTGTGCTTACTGCTGTTTCTTCCATATGCCGGTAATGGGCTGAAAACGCCTGTTTTGGGACTCTGCAGAGAAAGTCTCTGCAGGCTGCTGAATCCACACACGGGTTTAACTCTGGAAGTTGAGTGCACACATTGACAACCGTTCTGTTAGATAGCTGCGTTTTGGATTTAGAAGCAGATATTTCCCTGTGCTTACTGCTGTTTCTTCCATATGCCGGTAATGGGCTGAAAACGCCTGTTTTGGGACTCTGCAGAGAAAGTCTCTGCAGACTGCTGAATCCACACACGGGTTTAACTCTGGAAGTTGAGTGCACACATTGACAACCGTTCTGTTAGATAGCTGCGTTTTGGATTTAGAAGCAGATATTTCCCTGTGCTTACTGCTGTTTCTTCCATATGCCGGTAATGGGCTGAAAACGCCTGTTTTGGGACTCTGCAGAGAAAGTCTCTGCAGACTGCTGAATCCACACACGGGTTTAACTCTGGAAGTTGAGTGCACACATTGACAACCGTTCTGTTAGATAGCTGCGTTTTGGATTTAGAAGCAGATATTTCCCTGTGCTTACTGCTGTTTCTTCCATATGCCGGTAATGGGCTGAAAACGCCTGTTTTGGGACTCTGCAGAGAAAGTCTCTGCAGACTGCTGAATCCACACACGGGTTTAACTCTGGAAGTTGAGTGCACACATTGACAACCGTTCTGTTAGATAGCTGCGTTTTGGATTTAGAAGCAGATATTTCCCTGTGCTTACTGCTGTTTCTTCCATATGCCGGTAATGGGCTGAAAACGCCTGTTTTGGGACTCTGCAGAGAAAGTCTCTGCAGACTGCTGAATCCACACACGGGTTTAACTCTGGAAGTTGAGTGCACACATTGACAACCGTTCTGTTAGATAGCTGCGTTTTGGATTTAGAAGCAGATATTTCCCTGTGCTTACTGCTGTTTCTTCCATATGCCGGTAATGGGCTGAAAACGCCTGTTTTGGGACTCTGCAGAGAAAGTCTCTGCAGACTGCTGAATCCACACACGGGTTTAACACTGGAAGTTGAGTGCACACATTGACAACCGTTCTGTTAGATAGCTGCGTTTTGGATTTAGAAGCAGATATTTCCCTGTGCTTACTGCTGCTTCTTCCATATGCCGGTAATGGGCTGAAAACGCCTGTTTTGGGACTCTGCAGAGAAAGTCTCTGCAGGCTGCTGAATCCACAAACGGGTTTAACTCTGGAAGTTGAGTGCACACATTGACAACCGTTCTGTTAGATAGCTGCGTTTTGGATTTAGAAGCAGATATTTCCCTGTGCTTACTGCTGTTTCTTCCATATGCCGGTAATGGGCTGAAAACGCCTGTTTTGGGACTCTGCAGAGAAAGTCTCTGCAGACTGCTGAATCCACACACGGGTTTAACTCTGGAAGTTGAGTGCACACATTGACAACCGTTCTGTTAGATAGCTGCGTTTTGGATTTAGAAGCAGATATTTCCCTGTGCTTACTGCTGTTTCTTCCATATGCCGGTAATGGGCTGAAAACGCCTGTTTTGGGACTCTGCAGAGAAAGTCTCTGCAGACTGCTGAATCCACACACGGGTTTAACTCTGGAAGTTGAGTGCACACATTGACAACCGTTCTGTTAGATAGCTGCGTTTTGGATTTAGAAGCAGATATTTCCCTGTGCTTACTGCTGTTTCTTCCATATGCCGGTAATGGGCTGAAAACGCCTGTTTTGGGACTCTGCAGAGAAAGTCTCTGCAGACTGCTGAATCCACACACGGGTTTAACTCTGGAAGTTGAGTGCACACATTGACAACCGTTCTGTTAGATAGCTGCGTTTTGGATTTAGAAGCAGATATTTCCCTGCGCTTACTGCTGTTTCTTCCATATGCCGGTAATGGGCTGAAAACGCCTGTTTTGGGACTCTGCAGAGAAAGTGTTTGCAGACTGCTGAATCCACACACGGGTTTAACTCTGGAAGTTGAGTGCACACATTGACAACCGTTCTGTTAGATAGCTGCGTTTTGGATTTAGAAGCAGATATTTCCCTGTGCTTTCTGCTGTTTCTTCCATATGCCGGTAATGGGCTGAAAACGCCTGTTTTGGGACTCTGCAGAGAAAGTCTCTGCAGACTGCTGAATCCACACACGGGTTTAACTCTGGAAGTTGAGTGCACACATTGACAACCGTTCTGTTAGATAGCTGCGTTTTGGATTTAGAAGCAGATATTTCCCTGTGCTTACTGCTGTTTCTTCCATATGCCGGTAATGGGCTGAAAACGCCTGTTTTGGGACTCTGCAGAGAAAGTCTCTGCAGACTGCTAAATCCACACACGTGTTTAACTCGGGAAGTTGAGTGCACACGTTGACAACCGTTCTGTTAGATAGCTGCGTTTTGGATTTAGAAGCAGATATTTCCCTGTGCTTACTGCTGCTTCTTCCATATGCCGGTAATGGACTGAAAACGCCTGTTTTGGGACTCTGCAGAGAAAGTGTTTGCAGACTGCTGAATCCACACACGGGTTTAACTCTGGAAGTTGAGTGCACACATTGACAACCGTTCTGTTAGATAGCTGCGTTTTGGATTTAGAAGCAGATATTTCCCTGTGCTTACTGCTGTTTCTTCCATATGCCGGTAATGGGCTGAAAACGCCTGTTTTGGGACTCTGCAGATAAAGTGTTTGCAGACTGCTGAATCCACACACGGGTTTAACTCTGGAAGTTGAGTGCACACATTGACAACCGTTCTGTTAGATAGCTGCGTTTTGGATTTAGAAGCAGATATTTCCCTGTGCTTACTGCTGTTTCTTCCATATGCCGGTAATGGGCTGAAAACGCCTGTTTTGGGACTCTGCAGAGAAAGTCTCTGCAGACTGCTGAATCCACACACGGGTTTAACTCTGGAAGTTGAGTGCACACATTGACAACCGTTCTGTTAGATAGCTGGGTTTTGGATTTAGAAGCAGATATTTCCCTGTGCTTACTGCTGTTTCTTCCATATGCCGGTAATGGGCTGAAAACGCCTGTTTTGGGACTCTGCAGAGAAAGTCTCTGCAGGCTGCTGAATCCACACACGGGTTTAACTCTGGAAGTTGAGTGCACACATTGACAACCGTTCTGTTAGATAGCTGCGTTTTGGATTTAGAAGCAGATATTTCCCTGTGCTTACTGCTGTTTCTTCCATATGCCGGTAATGGGCTGAAAACGCCTGTTTTGGGACTCTGCAGAGAAAGTCTCTGCAGACTGCTGAATCCACACACGGGTTTAACTCTGGAAGTTGAGTGCACACATTGACAACCGTTCTGTTAGATAGCTGCGTTTTGGATTTAGAAGCAGATATTTCCCTGTGCTTACTGCTGTTTCTTCCATATGCCGGTAATGGGCTGAAAACGCCTGTTTTGGGACTCTGCAGAGAAAGTCTCTGCAGACTGCTGAATCCACACACGGGTTTAACTCTGGAAGTTGAGTGCACACATTGACAACCGTTCTGTTAGATAGCTGCGTTTTGGATTTAGAAGCAGATATTTCCCTGTGCTTACTGCTGTTTCTTCCATATGCCGGTAATGGGCTGAAAACGCCTGTTTTGGGACTCTGCAGAGAAACTGTTTGCAGACTGCTGAATCCACACACGGGTTTAACTCTGGAAGTTGAGTGCACACATTGACAACCGTTCTGTTAGATAGCTGCGTTTTGGATTTAGAAGCAGATATTTCCCTGTGCTTACTGCTGTTTCTTCCATATGCCGGTAATGGGCTGAAAACGCCTGTTTTGGGACTCTGCAGAGAAAGTCTCTGCAGACTGCTGAATCCACACACGGGTTTAACTCTGGAAGTTGAGTGCACACATTGACAACCGTTCTGTTAGATAGCTGCGTTTTGGATTTAGAAGCAGATATTTCCCTGTGCTTACTGCTGTTTCTTCCATATGCCGGTAATGGGCTGAAAACGCCTGTTTTGGGACTCTGCAGAGAAAGTCTCTGCAGGCTGCTGAATCCACACACGGGTTTAACTCTGGAAGTTGAGTGCACACATTGACAACCGTTCTGTTAGATAGCTGCGTTTTGGATTTAGAAGCAGATATTTCCCTGTGCTTACTGCTGTTTCTTCCATATGCCGGTAATGGGCTGAAAACGCCTGTTTTGGGACTCTGCAGAGAAAGTCTCTGCAGACTGCTGAATCCACACACGGGTTTAACTCTGGAAGTTGAGTGCACACATTGACAACCGTTCTGTTAGATAGCTGCGTTTTGGATTTAGAAGCAGATATTTCCCTGTGCTTACTGCTGTTTCTTCCATATGCCGGTAATGGGCTGAAAACGCCTGTTTTGGGACTCTGCAGAGAAAGTCTCTGCAGACTGCTGAATCCACACACGGGTTTAACTCTGGAAGTTGAGTGCACACATTGACAACCGTTCTGTTAGATAGCTGCGTTTTGGATTTAGAAGCAGATATTTCCCTGTGCTTACTGCTGTTTCTTCCATATGCCGGTAATGGGCTGAAAACGCCTGTTTTGGGACTCTGCAGAGAAAGTCTCTGCAGGCTGCTGAATCCACACACGGGTTTAACTCTGGAAGTTGAGTGCACACATTGACAACCGTTCTGTTAGATAGCTGCGTTTTGGATTTAGAAGCAGATATTTCCCTGTGCTTACTGCTGTTTCTTCCATATGCCGGTAATGGGCTGAAAACGCCTGTTTTGGGACTCTGCAGAGAAAGTCTCTGCAGACTGCTGAATCCACACACGGGTTTAACTCTGGAAGTTGAGTGCACACATTGACAACCGTTCTGTTAGATAGCTGCGTTTTGGATTTACAAGCAGATATTTCCCTGTGCTTACTGCTGTTTCTTCCATATGCCGGTAATGGGCTGAAAACGCCTGTTTTGGGACTCTGCATAGAAAGTCTCTGCAGGCTGCTGAATCCACACACGGGTTTAACTCTGGAAGTTGAGTGCACACATTGACAACCGTTCTGTTAGATAGCTGCGTTTTGGATTTAGAAGCAGATATTTCCCTGTGCTTACTGCTGTTTCTTCCATATGCCGGTAATGGGCTGAAAACGCCTGTTTTGGGACTCTGCAGAGAAAGTGTTTGCAGACTGCTGAATCCACACACGGGTTTAACTCTGGAAGTTGAGTGCACACATTGACAACCGTTCTGTTAGATAGCTGCGTTTTGGATTTAGAAGCAGATATTTCCCTGTGCTTACTGCTGTTTCTTCCATATGCCGGTAATGGGCTGAAAACGCCTGTTTTGGGACTCTGCAGAGAAAGCCTCTGCAGGCTGCTGAATCCACACACGGGTTTAACTCTGGAAGTTGAGTGCACACATTGACAACCGTTCTGTTAGATAGCTGCGTTTTGGATTTAGAAGCAGATATTTCCCTGTGCTTACTGCTGTTTCTTCCATATGCCGGTAATGGGCTGAAAACGCCTGTTTTGGGACTCTGCAGAGAAAGTCTCTGCAGACTGCTGAATCCACACACGGGTTTAACTCTGGAAGTTGAGTGCACACATTGACAACCGTTCTGTTAGATAGCTGCGTTTTGGATTTACAAGCAGATATTTCCCTGTGCTTACTGCTGTTTCTTCCATATGCCGGTAATGGGCTGAAAACGCCTGTTTTGGGACTCTGCAGAGAAAGTCTCTGCAGGCTGCTGAATCCACACACGGGTTTAACTCTGGAAGTTGAGTGCACACATTGACAACCGTTCTGTTAGATAGCTGCGTTTTGGATTTAGAAGCAGATATTTCCCTGTGCTTACTGCTGTTTCTTCCATATGCCGGTAATGGGCTGAAAACGCCTGTTTTGGGACTCTGCAGAGAAAGTCTCTGCAGACTGCTGAATCCACACACGGGTTTAACTCTGGAAGTTGAGTGCACACATTGACAACCGTTCTGTTAGATAGCTGCGTTTTGGATTTAGAAGCAGATATTTCCCTGCGCTTACTGCTGTTTCTTCCATATGCCGGTAATGGGCTGAAAACGCCAGTTTTGGGACTCTGCAGAGAAAGTGTTTGCAGACTGCTGAATCCACACACGGGTTTAACTCTGGAAGTTGAGTGCACACATTGACAACCGTTCTGTTAGATAGCTGCGTTTTGGATTTAGAAGCAGATATTTCCCTGTGCTTACTGCTGTTTCTTCCATATGCCGGTAATGGGCTGAAAACGCCTGTTTTGGGACTCTGCAGAGAAAGTCTCTGCAGACTGCTGAATCCACACACGGGTTTAACTCTGGAAGTTGAGTGCACACATTGACAACCGTTCTGTTAGATAGCTGCGTTTTGGATTTAGAAGCAGATATTTCCCTGTGCTTACTGCTGTTTCTTCCATATGCCGGTAATGGGCTGAAAACGCCAGTTTTGGGACTCTGCAGAGAAAGTCTCTGCAGGCTGCTGAATCCACACACGGGTTTAACTCTGGAAGTTGAGTGCACACATTGACAACCGTTCTGTTAGATAGCTGCGTTTTGGATTTAGAAGCAGATATTTCCCTGTGCTTACTGCTGTTTCTTCCATATGCCGGTAATGGGCTGAAAACGCCTGTTTTGGGACTCTGCAGAGAAAGTGTTTGCAGACTGCTGAATCCACACACGGGTTTAACTCTGGAAGTTGAGTGCACACATTGACAACCGTTCTGTTAGATAGCTGCGTTTTGGATTTAGAAGCAGATATTTCCCTGTGCTTACTGCTGTTTCTTCCATATGCCGGTAATGGGCTGAAAACGCCTGTTTTGGGACTCTGCAGAGAAAGTGTTTGCAGACTGCTGAATCCACACACGGGTTTAACTCTGGAAGTTGAGTGCACACATTAACAACCGTTCTGTTAGATAGCTGCGTTTTGGATTTAGAAGCAGATATTTCCCTGTGCTTACTGCTGTTTCTTCCATATGCCGGTAATGGGCTGAAAACGCCTGTTTTGGGACTCTGCAGAGAAAGTCTGTGCAGACTGCTAAATCCACACACGTGTTTAACTCTGGAAGTTGAGTGCACACATTGACAACCGTTCTGTTAGATAGCTGCGTTTTGGATTTAGAAGCAGATATTTCCCTGTGCTTACTGCTGCTTCTTCCATATGCCGGTAATGGGCTGAAAACGCCTGTTTTGGGACTCTGCAGAGAAAGTGTTTGCAGACTGCTGAATCCACACACGGGTTTAACTCTGGAAGTTGAGTGCACACATTGACAACCGTTCTGTTAGATAGCTGCGTTTTGGATTTAGAAGCAGATATTTCCCTGTGCTTACTGCTGTTTCTTCCATATGCCGGTAATGGGCTGAAAACGCCTGTTTTGGGACTCTGCAGAGAAAGTGTTTGCAGACTGCTGAATCCACACACAGGTTTAACTCTGGAAGTTGAGTGCACACATTGACAACCGTTCTGTTAGATAGCTGCGTTTTGGATTTAGAAGCAGATATTTCCCTGTGCTTACTGCTGTTTCTTCCATATGCCGGTAATGGGCTGAAAACGCCTGTTTTGGGACTCTGCAGAGAAAGTGTTTGCAGACTGCTGAATCCACACACAGGTTTAACTCTGGAAGTTGAGTGCACACATTGACAACCGTTCTGTTAGATAGCTGCGTTTTGGATTTAGAAGCAGATATTTCCCTGTGCTTACTGCTGTTTCTTCCATATGCCGGTAATGGGCTGAAAACGCCTGTTTTGGGACTCTGCAGAGAAAGTCTCTGCAGACTGCTGAATCCACACACGGGTTTAACTCTGGAAGTTGAGTGCACACATTGACAACCGTTCTGTTAGATAGCTGCGTTTTGGATTTAGAAGCAGATATTTCCCTGTGCTTACTGCTGTTTCTTCCATATGCCGGTAATGGGCTGAAAACGCCTGTTTTGGGACTCTGCAGAGAAAGTCTCTGCAGACTGCTGAATCCACACACGGGTTTAACTCTGGAAGTTGAGTGCACACATTGACAACCGTTCTGTTAGATAGCTGCGTTTTGGATTTAGAAGCAGATATTTCCCTGTGCTTACTGCTGTTTCTTCCATATGCCGGTAATGGGCTGAAAACGCCTGTTTTGGGACTCTGCAGAGAAAGTCTCTGCAGGCTGCTGAATCCACACACGGGTTTAACTCTGGAAGTTGAGTGCACACATTGACAACCGTTCTGTTAGATAGCTGCGTTTTGGATTTAGAAGCAGATATTTCCCTGTGCTTACTGCTGTTTCTTCCATATGCCGGTAATGGGCTGAAAACGCCTGTTTTGGGACTCTGCAGAGAAAGTCTCTGCAGGCTGCTGAATCCACACACGGGTTTAACTCTGGAAGTTGAGTGCACACATTGACAACCGTTCTGTTAGATAGCTGCGTTTTGGATTTAGAAGCAGATATTTCCCTGTGCTTACTGCTGTTTCTTCCATATGCCGGTAATGGGCTGAAAACGCCTGTTTTGGGACTCTGCAGAGAAAGTCTCTGCAGGCTGCTGAATCCACACACGGGTTTAACTCTGGAAGTTGAGTGCACACATTGACAACCGTTCTGTTAGATAGCTGCGTTTTGGATTTAGAAGCAGATATTTCCCTGTGCTTACTGCTGTTTCTTCCATATGCCGGTAATGGGCTGAAAACGCCTGTTTTGGGACTCTGCAGAGAAAGTCTCTGCAGACTGCTGAATCCACACACGGGTTTAACTCTGGAAGTTGAGTGCACACATTGACAACCGTTCTGTTAGATAGCTGCGTTTTGGATTTAGAAGCAGATATTTCCCTGTGCTTACTGCTGTTTCTTCCATATGCCGGTAATGGGCTGAAAACGCCTGTTTTGGGACTCTGCAGAGAAAGTCTCTGCAGACTGCTGAATCCACACACGGGTTTAACTCTGGAAGTTGAGTGCACACATTGACAACCGTTCTGTTAGATAGCTGCGTTTTGGATTTACAAGCAGATATTTCCCTGTGCTTACTGCTGTTTCTTCCATATGCCGGTAATGGGCTGAAAACGCCTGTTTTGGGACTCTGCAGAGAAAGTCTCTGCAGGCTGCTGAATCCACACACGGGTTTAACTCTGGAAGTTGAGTGCACACATTGACAACCGTTCTGTTAGATAGCTGCGTTTTGGATTTAGAAGCAGATATTTCCCTGTGCTTACTGCTGTTTCTTCCATATGCCGGTAATGGGCTGAAAACGCCTGTTTTGGGACTCTACAGAGAAAGTCTCTGCAGGCTGCTGAATCCACACACGGGTTTAACTCTGGAAGTTGAGTGCACACATTGACAACCGTTCTGTTAGATAGCTGCGTTTTGGATTTAGAAGCAGATATTTCCCTGCGCTTACTGCTGTTTCTTCCATATGCCGGTAATGGGCTGAAAACGCCAGTTTTGGGACTCTGCAGAGAAAGTGTTTGCAGACTGCTGAATCCACACACGGGTTTAACTCTGGAAGTTGAGTGCACACATTGACAACCGTTCTGTTAGATAGCTGCGTTTTGGATTTAGAAGCAGATATTTCCCTGTGCTTACTGCTGTTTCTTCCATATGCCGGTAATGGGCTGAAAACGCCTGTTTTGGGACTCTGCAGAGAAAGTCTCTGCAGACTGCTGAATCCACACACGGGTTTAACTCTGGAAGTTGAGTGCACACATTGACAACCGTTCTGTTAGATAGCTGCGTTTTGGATTTAGAAGCAGATATTTCCCTGTGCTTACTGCTGTTTCTTCCATATGCCGGTAATGGGCTGAAAACGCCAGTTTTGGGACTCTGCAGAGAAAGTCTCTGCAGGCTGCTGAATCCACACACGGGTTTAACTCTGGAAGTTGAGTGCACACATTGACAACCGTTCTGTTAGATAGCTGCGTTTTGGATTTAGAAGCAGATATTTCCCTGTGCTTACTGCTGTTTCTTCCATATGCCGGTAATGGGCTGAAAACGCCTGTTTTGGGACTCTGCAGAGAAAGTGTTTGCAGACTGCTGAATCCACACACGGGTTTAACTCTGGAAGTTGAGTGCACACATTGACAACCGTTCTGTTAGATAGCTGCGTTTTGGATTTAGAAGCAGATATTTCCCTGTGCTTACTGCTGTTTCTTCCATATGCCGGTAATGGGCTGAAAACGCCTGTTTTGGGACTCTGCAGAGAAAGTGTTTGCAGACTGCTGAATCCACACACGGGTTTAACTCTGGAAGTTGAGTGCACACATTGACAACCGTTCTGTTAGATAGCTGCGTTTTGGATTTAGAAGCAGATATTTCCCTGTGCTTACTGCTGTTTCTTCCATATGCCGGTAATGGGCTGAAAACGCCTGTTTTGGGACTCTGCAGAGAAAGTCTGTGCAGACTGCTAAATCCACACACGTGTTTAACTCTGGAAGTTGAGTGCACACATTGACAACCGTTCTGTTAGATAGCTGCGTTTTGGATTTAGAAGCAGATATTTCCCTGTGCTTACTGCTGCTTCTTCCATATGCCGGTAATGGGCTGAAAACGCCTGTTTTGGGACTCTGCAGAGAAAGTGTTTGCAGACTGCTGAATCCACACACGGGTTTAACTCTGGAAGTTGAGTGCACACATTGACAACCGTTCTGTTAGATAGCTGCGTTTTGGATTTAGAAGCAGATATTTCCCTGTGCTTACTGCTGTTTCTTCCATATGCCGGTAATGGGCTGAAAACGCCTGTTTTGGGACTCTGCAGAGAAAGTGTTTGCAGACTGCTGAATCCACACACAGGTTTAACTCTGGAAGTTGAGTGCACACATTGACAACCGTTCTGTTAGATAGCTGCGTTTTGGATTTAGAAGCAGATATTTCCCTGTGCTTACTGCTGTTTCTTCCATATGCCGGTAATGGGCTGAAAACGCCTGTTTTGGGACTCTGCAGAGAAAGTGTTTGCAGACTGCTGAATCCACACACAGGTTTAACTCTGGAAGTTGAGTGCACACATTGACAACCGTTCTGTTAGATAGCTGCGTTTTGGATTTAGAAGCAGATATTTCCCTGTGCTTACTGCTGTTTCTTCCATATGCCGGTAATGGGCTGAAAACGCCTGTTTTGGGACTCTGCAGAGAAAGTCTCTGCAGACTGCTGAATCCACACACGGGTTTAACTCTGGAAGTTGAGTGCACACATTGACAACCGTTCTGTTAGATAGCTGCGTTTTGGATTTAGAAGCAGATATTTCCCTGTGCTTACTGCTGTTTCTTCCATATGCCGGTAATGGGCTGAAAACGCCTGTTTTGGGACTCTGCAGAGAAAGTCTCTGCAGACTGCTGAATCCACACACGGGTTTAACTCTGGAAGTTGAGTGCACACATTGACAACCGTTCTGTTAGATAGCTGCGTTTTGGATTTAGAAGCAGATATTTCCCTGTGCTTACTGCTGTTTCTTCCATATGCCGGTAATGGGCTGAAAACGCCTGTTTTGGGACTCTGCAGAGAAAGTCTCTGCAGGCTGCTGAATCCACACACGGGTTTAACTCTGGAAGTTGAGTGCACACATTGACAACCGTTCTGTTAGATAGCTGCGTTTTGGATTTAGAAGCAGATATTTCCCTGTGCTTACTGCTGTTTCTTCCATATGCCGGTAATGGGCTGAAAACGCCTGTTTTGGGACTCTGCAGAGAAAGTCTCTGCAGGCTGCTGAATCCACACACGGGTTTAACTCTGGAAGTTGAGTGCACACATTGACAACCGTTCTGTTAGATAGCTGCGTTTTGGATTTAGAAGCAGATATTTCCCTGTGCTTACTGCTGTTTCTTCCATATGCCGGTAATGGGCTGAAAACGCCAGTTTTGGGACTCTGCAGAGAAAGTCTCTGCAGGCTGCTGAATCCACACACGGGTTTAACTCTGGAAGTTGAGTGCACACATTGACAACCGTTCTGTTAGATAGCTGCGTTTTGGATTTAGAAGCAGATATTTCCCTGTGCTTACTGCTGTTTCTTCCATATGCCGGTAATGGGCTGAAAACGCCTGTTTTGGGACTCTGCAGAGAAAGTCTCTGCAGACTGCTGAATCCACACACGGGTTTAACTCTGGAAGTTGAGTGCACACATTGACAACCGTTCTGTTAGATAGCTGCGTTTTGGATTTACAAGCAGATATTTCCCTGTGCTTACTGCTGTTTCTTCCATATGCCGGTAATGGGCTGAAAACGCCTGTTTTGGGACTCTGCAGAGAAAGTCTCTGCAGGCTGCTGAATCCACACACGGGTTTAACTCTGGAAGTTGAGTGCACACATTGACAACCGTTCTGTTAGATAGCTGCGTTTTGGATTTAGAAGCAGATATTTCCCTGTGCTTACTGCTGTTTCTTCCATATGCCGGTAATGGGCTGAAAACTCCTGTTTTGGGACTCTGCAGAGAAAGTCTCTGCAGACTGCTGAATCCACACACGGGTTTAACTCTGGAAGTTGAGTGCACACATTGACAACCGTTCTGTTAGATAGCTGCGTTTTGGATTTAGAAGCAGATATTTCCCTGCGCTTACTGCTGTTTCTTCCATATGCCGGTAATGGGCTGAAAACGCCAGTTTTGGGACTCTGCAGAGAAAGTGTTTGCAGACTGCTGAATCCACACACGGGTTTAGCTCTGGAAGTTGAGTGCACACATTGACAACCGTTCTGTTAGATAGCTGCGTTTTGGATTTAGAAGCAGATATTTCCCTGTGCTTACTGCTGTTTCTTCCATATGCCGGTAATGGGCTGAAAACGCCTGTTTTGGGACTCTGCAGAGAAAGTCTGTGCAGACTGCTAAATCCACACACGTGTTTAACTCTGGAAGTTGAGTGCACACATTGACAACCGTTCTGTTAGATAGCTGCGTTTTGGATTTAGAAGCAGATATTTCCCTGTGCTTACTGCTGCTTCTTCCATATGCCGGTAATGGGCTGAAAACGCCTGTTTTGGGACTCTGCAGAGAAAGTGTTTGCAGACTGCTGAATCCACACACGGGTTTAACTCTGGAAGTTGAGTGCACACATTGACAACCGTTCTGTTAGATAGCTGCGTTTTGGATTTAGAAGCAGATATTTCCCTGTGCTTACTGCTGTTTCTTCCATATGCCGGTAATGGGCTGAAAACGCCTGTTTTGGGACTCTGCAGAGAAAGTGTTTGCAGACTGCTGAATCCACACACAGGTTTAACTCTGGAAGTTGAGTGCACACATTGACAACCGTTCTGTTAGATAGCTGCGTTTTGGATTTAGAAGCAGATATTTCCCTGTGCTTACTGCTGTTTCTTCCATATGCCGGTAATGGGCTGAAAACGCCTGTTTTGGGACTCTGCAGAGAAAGTGTTTGCAGACTGCTGAATCCACACACAGGTTTAACTCTGGAAGTTGAGTGCACACATTGACAACCGTTCTGTTAGATAGCTGCGTTTTGGATTTAGAAGCAGATATTTCCCTGTGCTTACTGCTGTTTCTTCCATATGCCGGTAATGGGCTGAAAACGCCTGTTTTGGGACTCTGCAGAGAAAGTCTCTGCAGACTGCTGAATCCACACACGGGTTTAACTCTGGAAGTTGAGTGCACACATTGACAACCGTTCTGTTAGATAGCTGCGTTTTGGATTTAGAAGCAGATATTTCCCTGTGCTTACTGCTGTTTCTTCCATATGCCGGTAATGGGCTGAAAACGCCTGTTTTGGGACTCTGCAGAGAAAGTCTCTGCAGACTGCTGAATCCACACACGGGTTTAACTCTGGAAGTTGAGTGCACACATTGACAACCGTTCTGTTAGATAGCTGCGTTTTGGATTTAGAAGCAGATATTTCCCTGTGCTTACTGCTGTTTCTTCCATATGCCGGTAATGGGCTGAAAACGCCTGTTTTGGGACTCTGCAGAGAAAGTCTCTGCAGGCTGCTGAATCCACACACGGGTTTAACTCTGGAAGTTGAGTGCACACATTGACAACCGTTCTGTTAGATAGCTGCGTTTTGGATTTAGAAGCAGATATTTCCCTGTGCTTACTGCTGTTTCTTCCATATGCCGGTAATGGGCTGAAAACGCCTGTTTTGGGACTCTGCAGAGAAAGTCTCTGCAGGCTGCTGAATCCACACACGGGTTTAACTCTGGAAGTTGAGTGCACACATTGACAACCGTTCTGTTAGATAGCTGCGTTTTGGATTTAGAAGCAGATATTTCCCTGTGCTTACTGCTGTTTCTTCCATATGCCGGTAATGGGCTGAAAACGCCTGTTTTGGGACTCTGCAGAGAAAGTCTCTGCAGGCTGCTGAATCCACACACGGGTTTAACTCTGGAAGTTGAGTGCACACATTGACAACCGTTCTGTTAGATAGCTGCGTTTTGGATTTAGAAGCAGATATTTCCCTGTGCTTACTGCTGTTTCTTCCATATGCCGGTAATGGGCTGAAAACGCCTGTTTTGGGACTCTGCAGAGAAAGTCTCTGCAGACTGCTGAATCCACACACGGGTTTAACTCTGGAAGTTGAGTGCACACATTGACAACCGTTCTGTTAGATAGCTGCGTTTTGGATTTAGAAGCAGATATTTCCCTGTGCTTACTGCTGTTTCTTCCATATGCCGGTAATGGGCTGAAAACGCCTGTTTTGGGACTCTGCAGAGAAAGTCTCTGCAGGCTGCTGAATCCACACACGGGTTTAACTCTGGAAGTTGAGTGCACACATTGACAACCGTTCTGTTAGATAGCTGCGTTTTGGATTTAGAAGCAGATATTTCCCTGTGCTTACTGCTGTTTCTTCCATATGCCGGTAATGGGCTGAAAACTCCTGTTTTGGGACTCTGCAGAGAAAGTCTCTGCAGACTGCTGAATCCACACACGGGTTTAACTCTGGAAGTTGAGTGCACACATTGACAACCGTTCTGTTAGATAGCTGCGTTTTGGATTTAGAAGCAGATATTTCCCTGCGCTTACTGCTGTTTCTTCCATATGCCGGTAATGGGCTGAAAACGCCAGTTTTGGGACTCTGCAGAGAAAGTGTTTGCAGACTGCTGAATCCACACACGGGTTTAGCTCTGGAAGTTGAGTGCACACATTGACAACCGTTCTGTTAGATAGCTGCGTTTTGGATTTAGAAGCAGATATTTCCCTGTGCTTACTGCTGTTTCTTCCATATGCCGGTAATGGGCTGAAAACGCCTGTTTTGGGACTCTGCAGAGAAAGTCTCTGCAGGCTGCTGAATCCACACACGGGTTTAACTCTGGAAGTTGAGTGCACACATTGAAAACCGTTCTGTTAGATAGCTGCGTTTTGGATTTAGAAGCAGATATTTCCCTGTGCTTACTGCTGTTTCTTCCATATGCCGGTAATGGGCTGAAAACGCCAGTTTTGGGACTCTGCAGAGAAAGTCTCTGCAGGCTGCTGAATGCACACACGGGTTTAACTCTGGAAGTTGAGTGCACACATTGACAACCGTTCTGTTAGATAGCTGCGTTTTGGATTTAGAAGCAGATATTTCCCTGTGCTTACTGCTGTTTCTTCCATATGCCGGTAATGGGCTGAAAACGCCTGTTTTGGGACTCTGCAGAGAAAGTCTCTGCAGACTGCTGAATCCACACACGGGTTTAACTCTGGAAGTTGAGTGCACACATTGACAACCGTTCTGTTAGATAGCTGCGTTTTGGATTTAGAAGCAGATATTTCCCTGTGCTTACTGCTGTTTCTTCCATATGCCGGTAATGGGCTGAAAACGCCTGTTTTGGGACTCTGCAGAGAAAGTCTCTGCAGACTGCTGAATCCACACACGGGTTTAACTCTGGAAGTTGAGTGCACACATTGACAACCGTTCTGTTAGATAGCTGCGTTTTGGATTTACAAGCAGATATTTCCCTGTGCTTACTGCTGTTTCTTCCATATGCCGGTAATGGGCTGAAAACGCCTGTTTTGGGACTCTGCAGAGAAAGTCTCTGCAGACTGCTGAATCCACACACGGGTTTAACTCTGGAAGTTGAGTGCACACATTGACAACCGTTCTGTTAGATAGCTGCGTTTTGGATTTAGAAGCAGATATTTCCCTGTGCTTACTGCTGTTTCTTCCATATGCCGGTAATGGGCTGAAAACGCCTGTTTTGGGACTCTGCAGAGAAAGTCTCTGCAGACTGCTGAATCCACACACGGGTTTAACTCTGGAAGTTGAGTGCACACATTGACAACCGTTCTGTTAGATAGCTGCGTTTTGGATTTAGAAGCAGATATTTCCCTGTGCTTACTGCTGTTTCTTCCATATGCCGGTAATGGGCTGAAAACGCCTGTTTTGGGACTCTGCAGAGAAAGTCTCTGCAGACTGCTGAATCCACACACGGGTTTAACTCTGGAAGTTGAGTGCACACATTGACAACCGTTCTGTTAGATAGCTGCGTTTTGGATTTAGAAGCAGATATTTCCCTGTGCTTACTGCTGTTTCTTCCATATGCCGGTAATGGGCTGAAAACGCCTGTTTTGGGACTCTGCAGAGAAAGTCTCTGCAGGCTGCTGAATCCACACACGGGTTTAACTCTGGAAGTTGAGTGCACACATTGACAACCGTTCTGTTAGATAGCTGCGTTTTGGATTTAGAAGCAGATATTTCCCTGTGCTTACTGCTGTTTCTTCCATATGCCGGTAATGGGCTGAAAACGCCTGTTTTGGGACTCTGCAGAGAAAGTCTCTGCAGACTGCTGAATCCACACACGGGTTTAACTCTGGAAGTTGAGTGCACACATTGACAACCGTTCTGTTAGATAGCTGCGTTTTGGATTTACAAGCAGATATTTCCCTGTGCTTACTGCTGTTTCTTCCATATGCCGGTAATGGGCTGAAAACGCCTGTTTTGGGACTCTGCATAGAAAGTCTCTGCAGGCTGCTGAATCCACACACGGGTTTAACTCTGGAAGTTGAGTGCACACATTGACAACCGTTCTGTTAGATAGCTGCGTTTTGGATTTAGAAGCAGATATTTCCCTGTGCTTACTGCTGTTTCTTCCATATGCCGGTAATGGGCTGAAAACGCCTGTTTTGGGACTCTGCAGAGAAAGTGTTTGCAGACTGCTGAATCCACACACGGGTTTAACTCTGGAAGTTGAGTGCACACATTGACAACCGTTCTGTTAGATAGCTGCGTTTTGGATTTAGAAGCAGATATTTCCCTGTGCTTACTGCTGTTTCTTCCATATGCCGGTAATGGGCTGAAAACGCCTGTTTTGGGACTCTGCAGAGAAAGTCTCTGCAGGCTGCTGAATCCACACACGGGTTTAACTCTGGAAGTTGAGTGCACACATTGACAACCGTTCTGTTAGATAGCTGCGTTTTGGATTTAGAAGCAGATATTTCCCTGTGCTTACTGCTGTTTCTTCCATATGCCGGTAATGGGCTGAAAACGCCTGTTTTGGGACTCTGCAGAGAAAGTCTCTGCAGACTGCTGAATCCACACACGGGTTTAACTCTGGAAGTTGAGTGCACACATTGACAACCGTTCTGTTAGATAGCTGCGTTTTGGATTTACAAGCAGATATTTCCCTGTGCTTACTGCTGTTTCTTCCATATGCCGGTAATGGGCTGAAAACGCCTGTTTTGGGACTCTGCAGAGAAAGTCTCTGCAGGCTGCTGAATCCACACACGGGTTTAACTCTGGAAGTTGAGTGCACACATTGACAACCGTTCTGTTAGATAGCTGCGTTTTGGATTTAGAAGCAGATATTTCCCTGTGCTTACTGCTGTTTCTTCCATATGCCGGTAATGGGCTGAAAACGCCTGTTTTGGGACTCTGCAGAGAAAGTCTCTGCAGACTGCTGAATCCACACACGGGTTTAACTCTGGAAGTTGAGTGCACACATTGACAACCGTTCTGTTAGATAGCTGCGTTTTGGATTTAGAAGCAGATATTTCCCTGCGCTTACTGCTGTTTCTTCCATATGCCGGTAATGGGCTGAAAACGCCAGTTTTGGGACTCTGCAGAGAAAGTGTTTGCAGACTGCTGAATCCACACACGGGTTTAACTCTGGAAGTTGAGTGCACACATTGACAACCGTTCTGTTAGATAGCTGCGTTTTGGATTTAGAAGCAGATATTTCCCTGTGCTTACTGCTGTTTCTTCCATATGCCGGTAATGGGCTGAAAACGCCTGTTTTGGGACTCTGCAGAGAAAGTCTCTGCAGACTGCTGAATCCACACACGGGTTTAACTCTGGAAGTTGAGTGCACACATTGACAACCGTTCTGTTAGATAGCTGCGTTTTGGATTTAGAAGCAGATATTTCCCTGTGCTTACTGCTGTTTCTTCCATATGCCGGTAATGGGCTGAAAACGCCTGTTTTGGGACTCTGCAGAGAAAGTGTTTGCAGACTGCTGAATCCACACACGGGTTTAACTCTGGAAGTTGAGTGCACACATTGACAACCGTTCTGTTAGATAGCTGCGTTTTGGATTTAGAAGCAGATATTTCCCTGTGCTTACTGCTGTTTCTTCCATATGCCGGTAATGGGCTGAAAACGCCTGTTTTGGGACTCTGCAGAGAAAGTGTTTGCAGACTGCTGAATCCACACACGGGTTTAACTCTGGAAGTTGAGTGCACACATTGACAACCGTTCTGTTAGATAGCTGCGTTTTGGATTTAGAAGCAGATATTTCCCTGTGCTTACTGCTGTTTCTTCCATATGCCGGTAATGGGCTGAAAACGCCTGTTTTGGGACTCTGCAGAGAAAGTGTTTGCAGACTGCTGAATCCACACACGGGTTTAACTCTGGAAGTTGAGTGCACACATTAACAACCGTTCTGTTAGATAGCTGCGTTTTGGATTTAGAAGCAGATATTTCCCTGTGCTTACTGCTGTTTCTTCCATATGCCGGTAATGGGCTGAAAACGCCTGTTTTGGGACTCTGCAGAGAAAGTCTGTGCAGACTGCTAAATCCACACACGTGTTTAACTCTGGAAGTTGAGTGCACACATTGACAACCGTTCTGTTAGATAGCTGCGTTTTGGATTTAGAAGCAGATATTTCCCTGTGCTTACTGCTGCTTCTTCCTTATGCCGGTAATGGGCTGAAAACGCCTGTTTTGGGACTCTGCAGAGAAAGTGTTTGCAGACTGCTGAATCCACACACGGGTTTAACTCTGGAAGTTGAGTGCACACATTGACAACCGTTCTGTTAGATAGCTGCGTTTTGGATTTAGAAGCAGATATTTCCCTGTGCTTACTGCTGTTTCTTCCATATGCCGGTAATGGGCTGAAAACGCCTGTTTTGGGACTCTGCAGAGAAAGTGTTTGCAGACTGCTGAATCCACACACAGGTTTAACTCTGGAAGTTGAGTGCACACATTGACAACCGTTCTGTTAGATAGCTGCGTTTTGGATTTAGAAGCAGATATTTCCCTGTGCTTACTGCTGTTTCTTCCATATGCCGGTAATGGGCTGAAAACGCCTGTTTTGGGACTCTGCAGAGAAAGTCTCTGCAGACTGCTGAATCCACACACGGGTTTAACTCTGGAAGTTGAGTGCACACATTGACAACCGTTCTGTTAGATAGCTGCGTTTTGGATTTAGAAGCAGATATTTCCCTGTGCTTACTGCTGTTTCTTCCATATGCCGGTAATGGGCTGAAAACGCCTGTTTTGGGACTCTGCAGAGAAAGTCTCTGCAGACTGCTGAATCCACACACGGGTTTAACTCTGGAAGTTGAGTGCACACATTGACAACCGTTCTGTTAGATAGCTGCGTTTTGGATTTAGAAGCAGATATTTCCCTGTGCTTACTGCTGTTTCTTCCATATGCCGGTAATGGGCTGAAAACGCCTGTTTTGGGACTCTGCAGAGAAAGTCTCTGCAGGCTGCTGAATCCACACACGGGTTTAACTCTGGAAGTTGAGTGCACACATTGACAACCGTTCTGTTAGATAGCTGCGTTTTGGATTTAGAAGCAGATATTTCCCTGTGCTTACTGCTGTTTCTTCCATATGCCGGTAATGGGCTGAAAACGCCTGTTTTGGGACTCTGCAGAGAAAGTCTCTGCAGGCTGCTGAATCCACACACGGGTTTAACTCTGGAAGTTGAGTGCACACATTGACAACCGTTCTGTTAGATAGCTGCGTTTTGGATTTAGAAGCAGATATTTCCCTGTGCTTACTGCTGTTTCTTCCATATGCCGGTAATGGGCTGAAAACGCCTGTTTTGGGACTCTGCAGAGAAAGTCTCTGCAGGCTGCTGAATCCACACACGGGTTTAACTCTGGAAGTTGAGTGCACACATTGACAACCGTTCTGTTAGATAGCTGCGTTTTGGATTTAGAAGCAGATATTTCCCTGTGCTTACTGCTGTTTCTTCCATATGCCGGTAATGGGCTGAAAACGCCTGTTTTGGGACTCTGCAGAGAAAGTCTCTGCAGACTGCTGAATCCACACACGGGTTTAACTCTGGAAGTTGAGTGCACACATTGACAACCGTTCTGTTAGATAGCTGCGTTTTGGATTTACAAGCAGATATTTCCCTGTGCTTACTGCTGTTTCTTCCATATGCCGGTAATGGGCTGAAAACGCCTGTTTTGGGACTCTGCAGAGAAAGTCTCTGCAGGCTGCTGAATCCACACACGGGTTTAACTCTGGAAGTTGAGTGCACACATTGACAACCGTTCTGTTAGATAGCTGCGTTTTGGATTTAGAAGCAGATATTTCCCTGTGCTTACTGCTGTTTCTTCCATATGCCGGTAATGGGCTGAAAACTCCTGTTTTGGGACTCTGCAGAGAAAGTCTCTGCAGACTGCTGAATCCACACACGGGTTTAACTCTGGAAGTTGAGTGCACACATTGACAACCGTTCTGTTAGATAGCTGCGTTTTGGATTTAGAAGCAGATATTTCCCTGCGCTTACTGCTGTTTCTTCCATATGCCGGTAATGGGCTGAAAACGCCAGTTTTGGGACTCTGCAGAGAAAGTGTTTGCAGACTGCTGAATCCACACACGGGTTTAACTCTGGAAGTTGAGTGCACACATTGACAACCGTTCTGTTAGATAGCTGCGTTTTGGATTTAGAAGCAGATATTTCCCTGTGCTTACTGCTGTTTCTTCCATATGCCGGTAATGGGCTGAAAACGCCTGTTTTGGGACTCTGCAGAGAAAGTCTCTGCAGACTGCTGAATCCACACACGGGTTTAACTCTGGAAGTTGAGTGCACACATTGACAACCGTTCTGTTAGATAGCTGCGTTTTGGATTTAGAAGCAGATATTTCCCTGTGCTTACTGCTGTTTCTTCCATATGCCGGTAATGGGCTGAAAACGCCAGTTTTGGGACTCTGCAGAGAAAGTCTCTGCAGGCTGCTGAATCCACACACGGGTTTAACTCTGGAAGTTGAGTGCACACATTGACAACCGTTCTGTTAGATAGCTGCGTTTTGGATTTAGAAGCAGATATTTCCCTGTGCTTACTGCTGTTTCTTCCATATGCCGGTAATGGGCTGAAAACGCCTGTTTTGGGACTCGGCAGAGAAAGTGTTTGCAGACTGCTGAATCCACACACGGGTTTAACTCTGGAAGTTGAGTGCACACATTGACAACCGTTCTGTTAGATAGCTGCGTTTTGGATTTAGAAGCAGATATTTCCCTGTGCTTACTGCTGTTTCTTCCATATGCCGGTAATGGGCTGAAAACGCCTGTTTTGGGACTCTGCATAGAAAGTCTCTGCAGACTGCTGAATCCACACACGGGTTTAACTCTGGAAGTTGAGTGCACACATTGACAACCGTTCTGTTAGATAGCTGCGTTTTGGATTTAGAAGCAGATATTTCCCTGTGCTTACTGCTGTTTCTTCCATATGCCGGTAATGGGCTGAAAACGCCTGTTTTGGGACTCTGCAGAGAAAGTGTTTGCAGACTGCTGAATCCACACACGGGTTTAACTCTGGAAGTTGAGTGCACACATTGACAACTGTTCTGTTAGATAGCTGCGTTTTGGATTTAGAAGCAGATATTTCCCTGTGCTTACTGCTGTTTCTTCCATATGCCGGTAATGGGCTGAAAACGCCTGTTTTGGGACTCTGCAGAGAAAGTCTCTGCAGGCTGCTGAATCCACACACGGGTTTAACTCTGGAAGTTGAGTGCACACATTGACAACCGTTCTGTTAGATAGCTGCGTTTTGGATTTAGAAGCAGATATTTCCCTGTGCTTACTGCTGTTTCTTCCATATGCCGGTAATGGGCTGAAAACGCCTGTTTTGGGACTCTGCAGAGAAAGTCTCTGCAGACTGCTGAATCCACACACGGGTTTAACTCTGGAAGTTGAGTGCACACATTGACAACCGTTCTGTTAGATAGCTGCGTTTTGGATTTACAAGCAGATATTTCCCTGTGCTTACTGCTGTTTCTTCCATATGCCGGTAATGGGCTGAAAACGCCTGTTTTGGGACTCTGCAGAGAAAGTCTCTGCAGGCTGCTGAATCCACACACGGGTTTAACTCTGGAAGTTGAGTGCACACATTGACAACCGTTCTGTTAGATAGCTGCGTTTTGGATTTAGAAGCAGATATTTCCCTGTGCTTACTGCTGTTTCTTCCATATGCCGGTAATGGGCTGAAAACGCCTGTTTTGGGACTCTGCAGAGAAAGTCTCTGCAGACTGCTGAATCCACACACGGGTTTAACTCTGGAAGTTGAGTGCACACATTGACAACCGTTCTGTTAGATAGCTGCGTTTTGGATTTAGAAGCAGATATTTCCCTGCGCTTACTGCTATTTCTTCCATATGCCGGTAATGGGCTGAAAACGCCAGTTTTGGGACTCTGCAGAGAAAGTGTTTGCAGACTGCTGAATCCACACACGGGTTTAACTCTGGAAGTTGAGTGCACACATTGACAACCGTTCTGTTAGATAGCTGCGTTTTGGATTTAGAAGCAGATATTTCCCTGTGCTTACTGCTGTTTCTTCCATATGCCGGTAATGGGCTGAAAACGCCTGTTTTGGGACTCTGCAGAGAAAGTCTCTGCAGGCTGCTGAATCCACACACGGGTTTAACTCTGGAAGTTGAGTGCACACATTGACAACCGTTCTGTTAGATAGCTGCGTTTTGGATTTAGAAGCAGATATTTCCCTGTGCTTACTGCTGTTTCTTCCATATGCCGGTAATGGGCTGAAAACGCCTGTTTTGGGACTCTGCAGAGAAAGTGTTTGCAGACTGCTGAATCCACACACGGGTTTAACTCTGGAAGTTGAGTGCACACATTGACAACCGTTCTGTTAGATAGCTGCGTTTTGGATTTAGAAGCAGATATTTCCCTGTGCTTACTGCTGTTTCTTCCATATGCCGGTAATGGGCTGAAAACGCCTGTTTTGGGACTCTGCAGAGAAAGTGTTTGCAGACTGCTGAATCCACACACGGGTTTAACTCTGGAAGTTGAGTGCACACATTGACAACCGTTCTGTTAGATAGCTGCGTTTTGGATTTAGAAGCAGATATTTCCCTGTGCTTACTGCTGTTTCTTCCATATGCCGGTAATGGGCTGAAAACGCCTGTTTTGGGACTCTGCAGAGAAAGTGTTTGCAGACTGCTGAATCCACACACGGGTTTAACTCTGGAAGTTGAGTGCACACATTAACAACCGTTCTGTTAGATAGCTGCGTTTTGGATTTAGAAGCAGATATTTCCCTGTGCTTACTGCTGTTTCTTCCATATGCCGGTAATGGGCTGAAAACGCCTGTTTTGGGACTCTGCAGAGAAAGTCTGTGCAGACTGCTAAATCCACACACGTGTTTAACTCTGGAAGTTGAGTGCACACATTGACAACCGTTCTGTTAGATAGCTGCGTTTTGGATTTAGAAGCAGATATTTCCCTGTGCTTACTGCTGCTTCTTCCATATGCCGGTAATGGGCTGAAAACGCCTGTTTTGGGACTCTGCAGAGAAAGTGTTTGCAGACTGCTGAATCCACACACGGGTTTAACTCTGGAAGTTGAGTGCACACATTGACAACCGTTCTGTTAGATAGCTGCGTTTTGGATTTAGAAGCAGATATTTCCCTGTGCTTACTGCTGTTTCTTCCATATGCCGGTAATGGGCTGAAAACGCCTGTTTTGGGACTCTGCAGAGAAAGTGTTTGCAGACTGCTGAATCCACACACAGGTTTAACTCTGGAAGTTGAGTGCACACATTGACAACCGTTCTGTTAGATAGCTGCGTTTTGGATTTAGAAGCAGATATTTCCCTGTGCTTACTGCTGTTTCTTCCATATGCCGGTAATGGGCTGAAAACGCCTGTTTTGGGACTCTGCAGAGAAAGTCTCTGCAGACTGCTGAATCCACACACGGGTTTAACTCTGGAAGTTGAGTGCACACATTGACAACCGTTCTGTTAGATAGCTGCGTTTTGGATTTAGAAGCAGATATTTCCCTGTGCTTACTGCTGTTTCTTCCATATGCCGGTAATGGGCTGAAAACGCCTGTTTTGGGACTCTGCAGAGAAAGTCTCTGCAGACTGCTGAATCCACACACGGGTTTAACTCTGGAAGTTGAGTGCACACATTGACAACCGTTCTGTTAGATAGCTGCGTTTTGGATTTAGAAGCAGATATTTCCCTGTGCTTACTGCTGTTTCTTCCATATGCCGGTAATGGGCTGAAAACGCCTGTTTTGGGACTCTGCAGAGAAAGTCTCTGCAGGCTGCTGAATCCACACACGGGTTTAACTCTGGAAGTTGAGTGCACACATTGACAACCGTTCTGTTAGATAGCTGCGTTTTGGATTTAGAAGCAGATATTTCCCTGTGCTTACTGCTGTTTCTTCCATATGCCGGTAATGGGCTGAAAACGCCTGTTTTGGGACTCTGCAGAGAAAGTCTCTGCAGGCTGCTGAATCCACACACGGGTTTAACTCTGGAAGTTGAGTGCACACATTGACAACCGTTCTGTTAGATAGCTGCGTTTTGGATTTAGAAGCAGATATTTCCCTGTGCTTACTGCTGTTTCTTCCATATGCCGGTAATGGGCTGAAAACGCCTGTTTTGGGACTCTGCAGAGAAAGTCTCTGCAGGCTGCTGAATCCACACACGGGTTTAACTCTGGAAGTTGAGTGCACACATTGACAACCGTTCTGTTAGATAGCTGCGTTTTGGATTTAGAAGCAGATATTTCCCTGTGCTTACTGCTGTTTCTTCCATATGCCGGTAATGGGCTGAAAACGCCTGTTTTGGGACTCTGCAGAGAAAGTCTCTGCAGACTGCTGAATCCACACACGGGTTTAACTCTGGAAGTTGAGTGCACACATTGACAACCGTTCTGTTAGATAGCTGCGTTTTGGATTTACAAGCAGATATTTCCCTGTGCTTACTGCTGTTTCTTCCATATGCCGGTAATGGGCTGAAAACGCCTGTTTTGGGACTCTGCAGAGAAAGTCTCTGCAGGCTGCTGAATCCACACACGGGTTTAACTCTGGAAGTTGAGTGCACACATTGACAACCGTTCTGTTAGATAGCTGCGTTTTGGATTTAGAAGCAGATATTTCCCTGTGCTTACTGCTGTTTCTTCCATATGCCGGTAATGGGCTGAAAACTCCTGTTTTGGGACTCTGCAGAGAAAGTCTCTGCAGACTGCTGAATCCACACACGGGTTTAACTCTGGAAGTTGAGTGCACACATTGACAACCGTTCTGTTAGATAGCTGCGTTTTGGATTTAGTAGCAGATATTTCCCTGCGCTTACTGCTGTTTCTTCCATATGCCGGTAATGGGCTGAAAACGCCAGTTTTGGGACTCTGCAGAGAAAGTGTTTGCAGACTGCTGAATCCACACACGGGTTTAACTCTGGAAGTTGAGTGCACACATTGACAACCGTTCTGTTAGATAGCTGCGTTTTGGATTTAGAAGCAGATATTTCCCTGTGCTTACTGCTGTTTCTTCCATATGCCGGTAATGGGCTGAAAACGCCTGTTTTGGGACTCTGCAGAGAAAGTCTCTGCAGACTGCTGAATCCACACACGGGTTTAACTCTGGAAGTTGAGTGCACACATTGACAACCGTTCTGTTAGATAGCTGCGTTTTGGATTTAGAAGCAGATATTTCCCTGTGCTTACTGCTGTTTCTTCCATATGCCGGTAATGGGCTGAAAACGCCAGTTTTGGGACTCTGCAGAGAAAGTCTCTGCAGGCTGCTGAATCCACACACGGGTTTAACTCTGGAAGTTGAGTGCACACATTGACAACCGTTCTGTTAGATAGCTGCGTTTTGGATTTAGAAGCAGATATTTCCCTGTGCTTACTGCTGTTTCTTCCATATGCCGGTAATGGGCTGAAAACGCCTGTTTTGGGACTCTGCAGAGAAAGTGTTTGCAGACTGCTGAATCCACACACGGGTTTAACTCTGGAAGTTGAGTGCACACATTGACAACCGTTCTGTTAGATAGCTGCGTTTTGGATTTAGAAGCAGATATTTCCCTGTGCTTACTGCTGTTTCTTCCATATGCCGGTAATGGGCTGAAAACGCCTGTTTTGGGACTCTGCAGAGAAAGTGTTTGCAGACTGCTGAATCCACACACGGGTTTAACTCTGGAAGTTGAGTGCACACATTAACAACCGTTCTGTTAGATAGCTGCGTTTTGGATTTAGAAGCAGATATTTCCCTGTGCTTACTGCTGTTTCTTCCATATGCCGGTAATGGGCTGAAAACGCCTGTTTTGGGACTCTGCAGAGAAAGTCTGTGCAGACTGCTAAATCCACACACGTGTTTAACTCTGGAAGTTGAGTGCACACATTGACAACCGTTCTGTTAGATAGCTGTGTTTTGGATTTAGAAGCAGATATTTCCCTGTGCTTACTGCTGCTTCTTCCATATGCCGGTAATGGGCTGAAAACGCCTGTTTTGGGACTCTGCAGAGAAAGTGTTTGCAGACTGCTGAATCCACACACGGGTTTAACTCTGGAAGTTGAGTGCACACATTGACAACCGTTCTGTTAGATAGCTGCGTTTTGGATTTAGAAGCAGATATTTCCCTGTGCTTACTGCTGTTTCTTCCATATGCCGGTAATGGGCTGAAAACGCCTGTTTTGGGACTCTGCAGAGAAAGTGTTTGCAGACTGCTGAATCCACACACGGGTTTAACTCTGGAAGTTGAGTGCACACATTGACAACCGTTCTGTTAGATAGCTGCGTTTTGGATTTAGAAGCAGATATTTCCCTGTGCTTACTGCTGTTTCTTCCATATGCCGGTAATGGGCTGAAAACGCCTGTTTTGGGACTCTGCAGAGAAAGTGTTTGCAGACTGCTGAATCCACACACAGGTTTAACTCTGGAAGTTGAGTGCACACATTGACAACCGTTCTGTTAGATAGCTGCGTTTTGGATTTAGAAGCAGATATTTCCCTGTGCTTACTGCTGTTTCTTCCATATGCCGGTAATGGGCTGAAAACGCCTGTTTTGGGACTCTGCAGAGAAAGTCTCTGCAGACTGCTGAATCCACACACGGGTTTAACTCTGGAAGTTGAGTGCACACATTGACAACCGTTCTGTTAGATAGCTGCGTTTTGGATTTAGAAGCAGATATTTCCCTGTGCTTACTGCTGTTTCTTCCATATGCCGGTAATGGGCTGAAAACGCCTGTTTTGGGACTCTGCAGAGAAAGTCTCTGCAGACTGCTGAATCCACACACGGGTTTAACTCTGGAAGTTGAGTGCACACATTGACAACCGTTCTGTTAGATAGCTGCGTTTTGGATTTAGAAGCAGATATTTCCCTGTGCTTACTGCTGTTTCTTCCATATGCCGGTAATGGGCTGAAAACGCCTGTTTTGGGACTCTGCAGAGAAAGTCTCTGCAGGCTGCTGAATCCACACACGGGTTTAACTCTGGAAGTTGAGTGCACACATTGACAACCGTTCTGTTAGATAGCTGCGTTTTGGATTTAGAAGCAGATATTTCCCTGTGCTTACTGCTGTTTCTTCCATATGCCGGTAATGGGCTGAAAACGCCTGTTTTGGGACTCTGCAGAGAAAGTCTCTGCAGGCTGCTGAATCCACACACGGGTTTAACTCTGGAAGTTGAGTGCACACATTGACAACCGTTCTGTTAGATAGCTGCGTTTTGGATTTAGAAGCAGATATTTCCCTGTGCTTACTGCTGTTTCTTCCATATGCCGGTAATGGGCTGAAAACGCCTGTTTTGGGACTCTGCAGAGAAAGTGTTTGCAGACTGCTGAATCCACACACGGGTTTAACTCTGGAGGTTGAGTGCACACATTGACAACCGTTCTGTTAGATAGCTGCGTTTTGGATTTAGAAGCAGATATTTCCCTGTGCTTACTGCTGTTTCTTCCATATGCCGGTAATGGGCTGAAAACGCCTGTTTTGGGACTCTGCAGAGAAAGTCTCTGCAGGCTGCTGAATCCACACACGGGTTTAACTCTGGAAGTTGAGTGCACACATTGACAACCGTTCTGTTAGATAGCTGCGTTTTGGATTTAGAAGCAGATATTTCCCTGTGCTTACTGCTGTTTCTTCCATATGCCGGTAATGGGCTGAAAACGCCTGTTTTGGGACTCTGCAGAGAAAGTCTCTGCAGACTGCTGAATCCACACACGGGTTTAACACTGGAAGTTGAGTGCACACATTGACAACCGTTCTGTTAGATAGCTGCGTTTTGGATTTAGAAGCAGATATTTCCCTGTGCTTACTGCTGCTTCTTCCATATGCCGGTAATGGGCTGAAAACGCCTGTTTTGGGACTCTGCAGAGAAAGTCTCTGCAGGCTGCTGAATCCACAAACGGGTTTAACTCTGGAAGTTGAGTGCACACATTGACAACCGTTCTGTTAGATAGCTGCGTTTTGGATTTAGAAGCAGATATTTCCCTGTGCTTACTGCTGTTTCTTCCATATGCCGGTAATGGGCTGAAAACGCCTGTTTTGGGACTCTGCAGAGAAAGTCTCTGCAGACTGCTGAATCCACACACGGGTTTAACTCTGGAAGTTGAGTGCACACATTGACAACCGTTCTGTTAGATAGCTGCGTTTTGGATTTAGAAGCAGATATTTCCCTGTGCTTACTGCTGTTTCTTCCATATGCCGGTAATGGGCTGAAAACGCCTGTTTTGGGACTCTGCAGAGAAAGTCTCTGCAGACTGCTGAATCCACACACGGGTTTAACTCTGCAAGTTGAGTGCACACATTGACAACCGTTCTGTTAGATAGCTGCGTTTTGGATTTAGAAGCAGATATTTCCCTGCGCTTACTGCTGTTTCTTCCATATGCCGGTAATGGGCTGAAAACGCCTGTTTTGGGACTCTGCAGAGAAAGTGTTTGCAGACTGCTGAATCCACACACGGGTTTAACTCTGGAAGTTGAGTGCACACATTGACAACCGTTCTGTTAGATAGCTGCGTTTTGGATTTAGAAGCAGATATTTCCCTGTGCTTTCTGCTGTTTCTTCCATATGCCGGTAATGGGCTGAAAACGCCTGTTTTGGGACTCTGCAGAGAAAGTCTCTGCAGACTGCTGAATCCACACACGGGTTTAACTCTGGAAGTTGAGTGCACACATTGACAACCGTTCTGTTAGATAGCTGCGTTTTGGTTTTAGAAGCAGATATTTCCCTGTGCTTACTGCTGTTTCTTCCATATGCCGGTAATGGGCTGAAAACGCCTGTTTTGGGACTCTGCAGAGAAAGTGTTTGCAGACTGCTGAATCCACACACGGGTTTAACTCTGGAAGTTGAGTGCACACATTGACAACAGTTCTGTTAGATAGCTGCGTTTTGGATTTAGAAGCAGATATTTCCCTGTGCTTACTGCTGTTTCTTCCATATGCCGGTAATGGGCTGAAAACGCCTGTTTTGGGACTCTGCAGAGAAAGTGTTTGCAGACTGCTGAATCCACACACGGGTTTAACTCTGGAAGTTGAGTGCACACATTAACAACCGTTCTGTTAGATAGCTGCGTTTTGGATTTAGAAGCAGATATTTCCCTGTGCTTACTGCTGTTTCTTCCATATGCCGGTAATGGGCTGAAAACGCCTGTTTTGGGACTCTGCAGAGAAAGTCTCTGCAGACTGCTAAATCCACACACGTGTTTAACTCGGGAAGTTGAGTGCACACGTTGACAACCGTTCTGTTAGATAGCTGCGTTTTGGATTTAGAAGCAGATATTTCCCTGTGCTTACTGCTGCTTCTTCCATATGCCGGTAATGGACTGAAAACGCCTGTTTTGGGACTCTGCAGAGAAAGTGTTTGCAGACTGCTGAATCCACACACGGGTTTAACTCTGGAAGTTGAGTGCACACATTGACAACCGTTCTGTTAGATAGCTGCGTTTTGGATTTAGAAGCAGATATTTCCCTGTGCTTACTGCTGTTTCTTCCATATGCCGGTAATGGGCTGAAAACGCCTGTTTTGGGACTCTGCAGAGAAAGTGTTTGCAGACTGCTGAATCCACACACGGGTTTAACTCTGGAAGTTGAGTGCACACATTGACAACCGTTCTGTTAGATAGCTGCGTTTTGGATTTAGAAGCAGATATTTCCCTGTGCTTACTGCTGTTTCTTCCATATGCCGGTAATGGGCTGAAAACGCCTGTTTTGGGACTCTGCAGAGAAAGTCTCTGCAGACTGCTGAATCCACACACGGGTTTAACTCTGGAAGTTGAGTGCACACATTGACAACCGTTCTGTTAGATAGCTGGGTTTTGGATTTAGAAGCAGATATTTCCCTGTGCTTACTGCTGTTTCTTCCATATGCCGGTAATGGGCTGAAAACGCCTGTTATGGGACTCTGCAGAGAAAGTCTCTGCAGGCTGCTGAATCCACACACGGGTTTAACTCTGGAAGTTGAGTGCACACATTGACAACCGTTCTGTTAGATAGCTGCGTTTTGGATTTAGAAGCAGATATTTCCCTGTGCTTACTGCTGTTTCTTCCATATGCCGGTAATGGGCTGAAAACGCCTGTTTTGGGACTCTGCAGAGAAAGTCTCTGCAGACTGCTGAATCCACACACGGGTTTAACTCTGGAAGTTGAGTGCACACATTGACAACCGTTCTGTTAGATAGCTGCGTTTTGGATTTAGAAGCAGATATTTCCCTGTGCTTACTGCTGTTTCTTCCATATGCCGGTAATGGGCTGAAAACGCCTGTTTTGGGACTCTGCAGAGAAAGTCTCTGCAGACTGCTGAATCCACACACGGGTTTAACTCTGGAAGTTGAGTGCACACATTGACAACCGTTCTGTTAGATAGCTGCGTTTTGGATTTAGAAGCAGATATTTCCCTGTGCTTACTGCTGTTTCTTCCATATGCCGGTAATGGGCTGAAAACGCCTGTTTTGGGACTCTGCAGAGAAAGTCTCTGCAGACTGCTGAATCCACACACGGGTTTAACTCTGGAAGTTGAGTGCACACATTGACAACCGTTCTGTTAGATAGCTGCGTTTTGGATTTAGAAGCAGATATTTCCCTGTGCTTACTGCTGTTTCTTCCATATGCCGGTAATGGGCTGAAAACGCCTGTTTTGGGACTCTGCAGAGAAAGTCTCTGCAGACTGCTGAATCCACACACGTGTTTAACTCTGGAAGTTGAGTGCACACATTGACAACCGTTCTGTTAGATAGCTGCGTTTTGGATTTAGAAGCAGATATTTCCCTGTGCTTACTGCTGTTTCTTCCATATGCCGGTAATGGGCTGAAAACGCCTGTTTTGGGACTCTGCAGAGAAAGTGTTTGCAGACTGCTGAATCCACACACGGGTTTAACTCTGGAAGTTGAGTGCACACATTGACAACCGTTCTGTTAGATAGCTGCGTTTTGGATTTAGAAGCAGATATTTCCCTGTGCTTACTGCTGTTTCTTCCATATGCCGGTAATGGGCTGAAAACGCCTGTTTTGGGACTCTGCAGAGAAAGTGTTTGCAGACTGCTGAATCCACACACAGGTTTAACTCTGGAAGTTGAGTGCACACATTGACAACCGTTCTGTTAGATAGCTGCGTTTTGGATTTAGAAGCAGATATTTCCCTGTGCTTACTGCTGTTTCTTCCATATGCCGGTAATGGGCTGAAAACGCCTGTTTTGGGACTCTGCAGAGAAAGTCTCTGGAGACTGCTGAATCCACACACGGGTTTAACTCTGGAAGTTGAGTGCACACATTGACAACCGTTCTGTTAGATAGCTGCGTTTTGGATTTAGAAGCAGATATTTCCCTGTGCTTACTGCTGTTTCTTCCATATGCCGGTAATGGGCTGAAAACGCCTGTTTTGGGACTCTGCAGAGAAAGTCTCTGCAGACTGCTGAATCCACACACGGGTTTAACTCTGGAAGTTGAGTGCACACATTGACAACCGTTCTGTTAGATAGCTGCGTTTTGGATTTAGAAGCAGATATTTCCCTGTGCTTACTGCTGCTTCTTCCATATGCCGGTAATGGGCTGAAAACGCCTGTTTTGGGACTCTGCAGAGAAAGTGTTTGCAGACTGCTGAATCCACACACGGGTTTAACTCTGGAAGTTGAGTGCACACATTGACAACCGTTCTGTTAGATAGTTGCGTTTTGGATTTAGAAGCAGATATTTCCCTGTGCTTACTGCTGTTTCTTCCATATGCCGGTAATGGGCTGAAAACGCCTGTTTTGGGACTCTGCAGAGAAAGTCTCTGCAGGCTGCTGAATCCACACACGGGTTTAACTCTGGAAGTTGAGTGCACACATTGACAACCGTTCTGTTAGATAGCTGCGTTTTGGATTTAGAAGCAGATATTTCCCTGTGCTTACTGCTGTTTCTTCCATATGCCGGTAATGGGCTGAAAACGCCTGTTTTGGGACTCTGCAGAGAAAGTGTTTGCAGACTGCTGAATCCACACACGGGTTTAACTCTGGAGGTTGAGTGCACACATTGACAACCGTTCTGTTAGATAGCTGCGTTTTGGATTTAGAAGCAGATATTTCCCTGTGCTTACTGCTGTTTCTTCCATATGCCGGTAATGGGCTGAAAACGCCTGTTTTGGGACTCTGCAGAGAAAGTCTCTGCAGGCTGCTGAATCCACACACGGGTTTAACTCTGGAAGTTGAGTGCACACATTGACAACCGTTCTGTTAGATAGCTGCGTTTTGGATTTAGAAGCAGATATTTCCCTGTGCTTACTGCTGTTTCTTCCATATGCCGGTAATGGGCTGAAAACGCCTGTTTTGGGACTCTGCAGAGAAAGTCTCTGCAGACTGCTGAATCCACACACGGGTTTAACACTGGAAGTTGAGTGCACACATTGACAACCGTTCTGTTAGATAGCTGCGTTTTGGATTTAGAAGCAGATATTTCCCTGTGCTTACTGCTGCTTCTTCCATATGCCGGTAATGGGCTGAAAACGCCTGTTTTGGGACTCTGCAGAGAAAGTCTCTGCAGGCTGCTGAATCCACAAACGGGTTTAACTCTGGAAGTTGAGTGCACACATTGACAACCGTTCTGTTAGATAGCTGCGTTTTGGATTTAGAAGCAGATATTTCCCTGTGCTTACTGCTGTTTCTTCCATATGCCGGTAATGGGCTGAAAACGCCTGTTTTGGGACTCTGCAGAGAAAGTCTCTGCAGACTGCTGAATCCACACACGGGTTTAACTCTGGAAGTTGAGTGCACACATTGACAACCGTTCTGTTAGATAGCTGCGTTTTGGATTTAGAAGCAGATATTTCCCTGTGCTTACTGCTGCTTCTTCCATATGCCGGTAATGGGCTGAAAACGCCTGTTTTGGGACTCTGCAGAGAAAGTCTCTGCAGACTGCTGAATCCACACACGGGTATAACTCTGGAAGTTGAGTGCACACATTGACAACCGTTCTGTTAGATAGCTGCGTTTTGGATTTAGAAGCAGATATTTCCCTGTGCTTACTGCTGTTTCTTCCATATGCCGGTAATGGGCTGAAAACGCCTGTTTTGGGACTCTGCAGAGAAAGTCTCTGCAGACTGCTGAATCCACACACGGGTTTAACTCTGGAAGTTGAGTGCACACATTGACAACCGTTCTGTTAGATAGCTGCGTTTTGGATTTAGAAGCAGATATTTCCCTGCGCTTACTGCTGTTTCTTCCATATGCCGGTAATGGGCTGAAAACGCCTGTTTTGGGACTCTGCAGAGAAAGTGTTTGCAGACTGCTGAATCCACACACGGGTTTAACTCTGGAAGTTGAGTGCACACATTGACAACCGTTCTGTTAGATAGCTGCGTTTTGGATTTAGAAGCAGATATTTCCCTGTGCTTTCTGCTGTTTCTTCCATATGCCGGTAATGGGCTGAAAACGCCTGTTTTGGGACTCTGCAGAGAAAGTCTCTGCAGACTGCTGAATCCACACACGGGTTTAACTCTGGAAGTTGAGTGCACACATTGACAACCGTTCTGTTAGATAGCTGCGTTTTGGATTTAGAAGCAGATATTTCCCTGTGCTTACTGCTGTTTCTTCCATATGCCGGTAATGGGCTGAAAACGCCTGTTTTGGGACTCTGCAGAGAAAGTGTTTGCAGACTGCTGAATCCACACACGGGTTTAACTCTGGAAGTTGAGTGCACACATTGACAACAGTTCTGTTAGATAGCTGCGTTTTGGATTTAGAAGCAGATATTTCCCTGTGCTTACTGCTGTTTCTTCCATATGCCGGTAATGGGCTGAAAACGCCTGTTTTGGGACTCTGCAGAGAAAGTGTTTGCAGACTGCTGAATCCACACACGGGTTTAACTCTGGAAGTTGAGTGCACACATTAACAACCGTTCTGTTAGATAGCTGCGTTTTGGATTTAGAAGCAGATATTTCCCTGTGCTTACTGCTGTTTCTTCCATATGCCGGTAATGGGCTGAAAACGCCTGTTTTGGGACTCTGCAGAGAAAGTCTCTGCAGACTGCTAAATCCACACACGTGTTTAACTCGGGAAGTTGAGTGCACACGTTGACAACCGTTCTGTTAGATAGCTGCGTTTTGGATTTAGAAGCAGATATTTCCCTGTGCTTACTGCTGCTTCTTCCATATGCCGGTAATGGACTGAAAACGCCTGTTTTGGGACTCTGCAGAGAAAGTGTTTGCAGACTTCTGAATCCACACACGGGTTTAACTCTGGAAGTTGAGTGCACACATTGACAACCGTTCTGTTAGATAGCTGCGTTTTGGATTTAGAAGCAGATATTTCCCCTGTGCTTACTGCTGTTTCTTCCATATGCCGGTAATGGGCTGAAAACGCCTGTTTTGGGACTCTGCAGAGAAAGTGTTTGCAGACTGCTGAATCCACACACGGGTTTAACTCTGGAAGTTGAGTGCACACATTGACAACCGTTCTGTTAGATAGCTGCGTTTTGGATTTAGAAGCAGATATTTCCCTGTGCTTACTGCTGTTTCTTCCATATGCCGGTAATGGGCTGAAAACGCCTGTTTTGGGACTCTGCAGAGAAAGTCTCTGCAGACTGCTGAATCCACACACGGGTTTAACTCTGGAAGTTGAGTGCACACATTGACAACCGTTCTGTTAGATAGCTGGGTTTTGGATTTAGAAGCAGATATTTCCCTGTGCTTACTGCTGTTTCTTCCATATGCCGGTAATGGGCTGAAAACGCCTGTTTTGGGACTCTGCAGAGAAAGTCTCTGCAGGCTGCTGAATCCACACACGGGTTTAACTCTGGAAGTTGAGTGCACACATTGACAACCGTTCTGTTAGATAGCTGCGTTTTGGATTTAGAAGCAGATATTTCCCTGTGCTTACTGCTGTTTCTTCCATATGCCGGTAATGGGCTGAAAACGCCTGTTTTGGGACTCTGCAGAGAAAGTCTCTGCAGACTGCTGAATCCACACACGGGTTTAACTCTGGAAGTTGAGTGCACACATTGACAACCGTTCTGTTAGATAGCTGCGTTTTGGATTTAGAAGCAGATATTTCCCTGTGCTTACTGCTGTTTCTTCCATATGCCGGTAATGGGCTGAAAACGCCTGTTTTGGGACTCTGCAGAGAAAGTCTCTGCAGACTGCTGAATCCACACACGGGTTTAACTCTGGAAGTTGAGTGCACACATTGACAACCGTTCTGTTAGATAGCTGCGTTTTGGATTTAGAAGCAGATATTTCCCTGTGCTTACTGCTGTTTCTTCCATATGCCGGTAATGGGCTGAAAACGCCTGTTTTGGGACTCTGCAGAGAAAGTCTCTGCAGACTGCTGAATCCACACACGGGTTTAACTCTGGAAGTTGAGTGCACACATTGACAACCGTTCTGTTAGATAGCTGCGTTTTGGATTTAGAAGCAGATATTTCCCTGTGCTTACTGCTGTTTCTTCCATATGCCGGTAATGGGCTGAAAACGCCTGTTTTGGGACTCTGCAGAGAAAGTCTCTGCAGACTGCTGAATCCACACACGGGTTTAACTCTGGAAGTTGAGTGCACACATTGACAACCGTTCTGTTAGATAGCTGCGTTTTGGATTTAGAAGCAGATATTTCCCTGTGCTTACTGCTGCTTCTTCCATATGCCGGTAATGGGCTGAAAACGCCTGTTTTGGGACTCTGCAGAGAAAGTGTTTGCAGACTGCTGAATCCACACACGGGTTTAACTCTGGAAGTTGAGTGCACACATTGACAACCGTTCTGTTAGATAGCTGCGTTTTGGATTTAGAAGCAGATATTTCCCTGTGCTTACTGCTGTTTCTTCCATATGCCGGTAATGGGCTGAAAACGCCTGTTTTGGGACTCTGCAGAGAAAGTCTCTGCAGGCTGCTGAATCCACACACGGGTTTAACTCTGGAAGTTGAGTGCACACATTGACAACCGTTCTGTTAGATAGCTGCGTTTTGGATTTAGAAGCAGATATTTCCCTGTGCTTACTGCTGTTTCTTCCATATGCCGGTAATGGGCTGAAAACGCCTGTTTTGGGACTCTGCAGAGAAAGTCTCTGCAGACTGCTGAATCCACACACGGGTTTAACTCTGGAAGTTGAGTGCACACATTGACAACCGTTCTGTTAGATAGCTGCGTTTTGGATTTAGAAGCAGATATTTCCCTGTGCTTACTGCTGCTTCTTCCATATGCCGGTAATGGGCTGAAAACGCCTGTTTTGGGACTCTGCAGAGAAAGTGTTTGCAGACTGCTGAATCCACACACGGGTTTAACTCTGGAAGTTGAGTGCACACATTGACAACCGTTCTGTTAGATAGCTGCGTTTTGGATTTAGAAGCAGATATTTCCCTGTGCTTACTGCTGTTTCTTCCATATGCCGGTAATGGGCTGAAAACGCCTGTTTTGGGACTCTGCAGAGAAAGTCTCTGCAGGCTGCTGAATCCACACACGGGTTTAACTCTGGAAGTTGAGTGCACACATTGACAACCGTTCTGTTAGATAGCTGCGTTTTGGATTTAGAAGCAGATATTTCCCTGTGCTTACTGCTGTTTCTTCCATATGCCGGTAATGGGCTGAAAACGCCTGTTTTGGGACTCTGCAGAGAAAGTGTTTGCAGACTGCTGAATCCACACACGGGTTTAACTCTGGAGGTTGAGTGCACACATTGACAACCGTTCTGTTAGATAGCTGCGTTTTGGATTTAGAAGCAGATATTTCCCTGTGCTTACTGCTGTTTCTTCCATATGCCGGTAATGGGCTGAAAACGCCTGTTTTGGGACTCTGCAGAGAAAGTCTCTGCAGGCTGCTGAATCCACACACGGGTTTAACTCTGGAAGTTGAGTGCACACATTGACAACCGTTCTGTTAGATAGCTGCGTTTTGGATTTAGAAGCAGATATTTCCCTGTGCTTACTGCTGTTTCTTCCATATGCCGGTAATGGGCTGAAAACGCCTGTTTTGGGACTCTGCAGAGAAAGTCTCTGCAGACTGCTGAATCCACACACGGGTTTAACACTGGAAGTTGAGTGCACACATTGACAACCGTTCTGTTAGATAGCTGCGTTTTGGATTTAGAAGCAGATATTTCCCTGTGCTTACTGCTGCTTCTTCCATATGCCGGTAATGGGCTGAAAACGCCTGTTTTGGGACTCTGCAGAGAAAGTCTCTGCAGGCTGCTGAATCCACAAACGGGTTTAACTCTGGAAGTTGAGTGCACACATTGACAACCGTTCTGTTAGATAGCTGCGTTTTGGATTTAGAAGCAGATATTTCCCTGTGCTTACTGCTGTTTCTTCCATATGCCGGTAATGGGCTGAAAACGCCTGTTTTGGGACTCTGCAGAGAAAGTCTCTGCAGACTGCTGAATCCACACACGGGTTTAACTCTGGAAGTTGAGTGCACACATTGACAACCGTTCTGTTAGATAGCTGCGTTTTGGATTTAGAAGCAGATATTTCCCTGTGCTTACTGCTGTTTCTTCCATATGCCGGTAATGGGCTGAAAACGCCTGTTTTGGGACTCTGCAGAGAAAGTCTCTGCAGACTGCTGAATCCACACACGGGTTTAACTCTGGAAGTTGAGTGCACACATTGACAACCGTTCTGTTAGATAGCTGCGTTTTGGATTTAGAAGCAGATATTTCCCTGTGCTTACTGCTGTTTCTTCCATATGCCGGTAATGGGCTGAAAACGCCTGTTTTGGGACTCTGCAGAGAAAGTCTCTGCAGACTGCTGAATCCACACACGGGTTTAACTCTGGAAGTTGAGTGCACACATTGACAACCGTTCTGTTAGATAGCTGCGTTTTGGATTTAGAAGCAGATATTTCCCTGCGCTTACTGCTGTTTCTTCCATATGCCGGTAATGGGCTGAAAACGCCTGTTTTGGGACTCTGCAGAGAAAGTGTTTGCAGACTGCTGAATCCACACACGGGTTTAACTCTGGAAGTTGAGTGCACACATTGACAACCGTTCTGTTAGATAGCTGCGTTTTGGATTTAGAAGCAGATATTTCCCTGTGCTTTCTGCTGTTTCTTCCATATGCCGGTAATGGGCTGAAAACGCCTGTTTTGGGACTCTGCAGAGAAAGTCTCTGCAGACTGCTGAATCCACACACGGGTTTACCTCTGGAAGTTGAGTGCACACATTGACAACCGTTCTGTTAGATAGCTGCGTTTTGGATTTAGAAGCAGATATTTCCCTGTGCTTACTGCTGTTTCTTCCATATGCCGGTAATGGGCTGAAAACGCCTGTTTTGGGACTCTGCAGAGAAAGTCTCTGCAGACTGCTGAATCCACACACGGGTTTAACTCTGGAAGTTGAGTGCACACATTGACAACCGTTCTGTTAGATAGCTGCGTTTTGGATTTAGAAGCAGATATTTCCCTGTGCTTACTGCTGTTTCTTCCATATGCCGGTAATGGGCTGAAAACGCCTGTTTTGGGACTCTGCAGAGAAAGTCTCTGCAGACTGCTGAATCCACACACGGGTTTAACTCTGGAAGTTGAGTGCACACATTGACAACCGTTCTGTTAGATAGCTGCGTTTTGGATTTAGAAGCAGATATTTCCCTGTGCTTACTGCTGTTTCTTCCATATGCCGGTAATGGGCTGAAAACGCCTGTTTTGGGACTCTGCAGAGAAAGTCTCTGCAGACTGCTGAATCCACACACGGGTTTAACTCTGGAAGTTGAGTGCACACATTGACAACCGTTCTGTTAGATAGCTGCGTTTTGGATTTAGAAGCAGATATTTCCCTGCGCTTACTGCTGTTTCTTCCATATGCCGGTAATGGGCTGAAAACGCCTGTTTTGGGACTCTGCAGAGAAAGTGTTTGCAGACTGCTGAATCCACACACGGGTTTAACTCTGGAAGTTGAGTGCACACATTGACAACCGTTCTGTTAGATAGCTGCGTTTTGGATTTAGAAGCAGATATTTCCCTGTGCTTTCTGCTGTTTCTTCCATATGCCGGTAATGGGCTGAAAACGCCTGTTTTGGGACTCTGCAGAGAAAGTCTCTGCAGACTGCTGAATCCACACACGGGTTTAACTCTGGAAGTTGAGTGCACACATTGACAACCGTTCTGTTAGATAGCTGCGTTTTGGATTTAGAAGCAGATATTTCCCTGTGCTTACTGCTGTTTCTTCCATATGCCGGTAATGGGCTGAAAACGCCTGTTTTGGGACTCTGCAGAGAAAGTGTTTGCAGACTGCTGAATCCACACACGGGTTTAACTCTGGAAGTTGAGTGCACACATTGACAACAGTTCTGTTAGATAGCTGCGTTTTGGATTTAGAAGCAGATATTTCCCTGTGCTTACTGCTGTTTCTTCCATATGCCGGTAATGGGCTGAAAACGCCTGTTTTGGGACTCTGCAGAGAAAGTGTTTGCAGACTGCTGAATCCACACACGGGTTTAACTCTGGAAGTTGAGTGCACACATTAACAACCGTTCTGTTAGATAGCTGCGTTTTGGATTTAGAAGCAGATATTTCCCTGTGCTTACTGCTGTTTCTTCCATATGCCGGTAATGGGCTGAAAACGCCTGTTTTGGGACTCTGCAGAGAAAGTCTCTGCAGACTGCTAAATCCACACACGTGTTTAACTCGGGAAGTTGAGTGCACACGTTGACAACCGTTCTGTTAGATAGCTGCGTTTTGGATTTAGAAGCAGATATTTCCCTGTGCTTACTGCTGCTTCTTCCATATGCCGGTAATGGACTGAAAACGCCTGTTTTGGGACTCTGCAGAGAAAGTGTTTGCAGACTGCTGAATCCACACACGGGTTTAACTCTGGAAGTTGAGTGCACACATTGACAACCGTTCTGTTAGATAGCTGCGTTTTGGATTTAGAAGCAGATATTTCCCTGTGCTTACTGCTGTTTCTTCCATATGCCGGTAATGGGCTGAAAACGCCTGTTTTGGGACTCTGCAGAGAAAGTGTTTGCAGACTGCTGAATCCACACACGGGTTTAACTCTGGAAGTTGAGTGCACACATTGACAACCGTTCTGTTAGATAGCTGCGTTTTGGATTTAGAAGCAGATATTTCCCTGTGCTTACTGCTGTTTCTTCCATATGCCGGTAATGGGCTGAAAACGCCTGTTTTGGGACTCTGCAGAGAAAGTCTCTGCAGACTGCTGAATCCACACACGGGTTTAACTCTGGAAGTTGAGTGCACACATTGACAACCGTTCTGTTAGATAGCTGCGTTTTGGATTTAGAAGCAGATATTTCCCTGTGCTTACTGCTGTTTCTTCCATATGCCGGTAATGGGCTGAAAACGCCTGTTTTGGGACTCTGCAGAGAAAGTCTCTGCAGGCTGCTGAATCCACACACGGGTTTAACTCTGGAAGTTGAGTGCACACATTGACAACCGTTCTGTTAGATAGCTGCGTTTTGGATTTAGAAGCAGATATTTCCCTGTGCTTACTGCTGTTTCTTCCATATGCCGGTAATGGGCTGAAAACGCCTGTTTTGGGACTCTGCAGAGAAAGTCTCTGCAGACTGCTGAATCCACACACGGGTTTAACTCTGGAAGTTGAGTGCACACATTGACAACCGTTCTGTTAGATAGCTGCGTTTTGGATTTAGAAGCAGATATTTCCCTGTGCTTACTGCTGTTTCTTCCATATGCCGGTAATGGGCTGAAAACGCCTGTTTTGGGACTCTGCAGAGAAAGTCTCTGCAGACTGCTGAATCCACACACGGGTTTAACTCTGGAAGTTGAGTGCACACATTGACAACCGTTCTGTTAGATAGCTGCGTTTTGGATTTAGAAGCAGATATTTCCCTGTGCTTACTGCTGTTTCTTCCATATGCCGGTAATGGGCTGAAAACGCCTGTTTTGGGACTCTGCAGAGAAAGTCTCTGCAGACTGCTGAATCCACACACGGGTTTAACTCTGGAAGTTGAGTGCACACATTGACAACCGTTCTGTTAGATAGCTGCGTTTTGGATTTAGAAGCAGATATTTCCCTGTGCTTACTGCTGTTTCTTCCATATGCCGGTAATGGGCTGAAAACGCCTGTTTTGGGACTCTGCAGAGAAAGTCTCTGCAGACTGCTGAATCCACACACGGGTTTAACTCTGGAAGTTGAGTGCACACATTGACAACCGTTCTGTTAGATAGCTGCGTTTTGGATTTAGAAGCAGATATTTCCCTGTGCTTACTGCTGCTTCTTCCATATGCCGGTAATGGGCTGAAAACGCCTGTTTTGGGACTCTGCAGAGAAAGTGTTTGCAGACTGCTGAATCCACACACGGGTTTAACTCTGGAAGTTGAGTGCACACATTGACAACCGTTCTGTTAGATAGCTGCGTTTTGGATTTAGAAGCAGATATTTCCCTGTGCTTACTGCTGTTTCTTCCATATGCCGGTAATGGGCTGAAAACGCCTGTTTTGGGACTCTGCAGAGAAAGTCTCTGCAGGCTGCTGAATCCACACACGGGTTTAACTCTGGAAGTTGAGTGCACACATTGACAACCGTTCTGTTAGATAGCTGCGTTTTGGATTTAGAAGCAGATATTTCCCTGTGCTTACTGCTGTTTCTTCCATATGCCGGTAATGGGCTGAAAACGCCTGTTTTGGGACTCTGCAGAGAAAGTGTTTGCAGACTGCTGAATCCACACACGGGTTTAACTCTGGAGGTTGAGTGCACACATTGACAACCGTTCTGTTAGATAGCTGCGTTTTGGATTTAGAAGCAGATATTTCCCTGTGCTTACTGCTGTTTCTTCCATATGCCGGTAATGGGCTGAAAACGCCTGTTTTGGGACTCTGCAGAGAAAGTCTCTGCAGGCTGCTGAATCCACACACGGGTTTAACTCTGGAAGTTGAGTGCACACATTGACAACCGTTCTGTTAGATAGCTGCGTTTTGGATTTAGAAGCAGATATTTCCCTGTGCTTACTGCTGTTTCTTCCATATGCCGGTAATGGGCTGAAAACGCCTGTTTTGGGACTCTGCAGAGAAAGTCTCTGCAGACTGCTGAATCCACACACGGGTTTAACACTGGAAGTTGAGTGCACACATTGACAACCGTTCTGTTAGATAGCTGCGTTTTGGATTTAGAAGCAGATATTTCCCTGTGCTTACTGCTGCTTCTTCCATATGCCGGTAATGGGCTGAAAACGCCTGTTTTGGGACTCTGCAGAGAAAGTCTCTGCAGGCTGCTGAATCCACAAACGGGTTTAACTCTGGAAGTTGAGTGCACACATTGACAACCGTTCTGTTAGATAGCTGCGTTTTGGATTTAGAAGCAGATATTTCCCTGTGCTTACTGCTGTTTCTTCCATATGCCGGTAATGGGCTGAAAACGCCTGTTTTGGGACTCTGCAGAGAAAGTCTCTGCAGACTGCTGAATCCACACACGGGTTTAACTCTGGAAGTTGAGTGCACACATTGACAACCGTTCTGTTAGATAGCTGCGTTTTGGATTTAGAAGCAGATATTTCCCTGTGCTTACTGCTGTTTCTTCCATATGCCGGTAATGGGCTGAAAACGCCTGTTTTGGGACTCTGCAGAGAAAGTCTCTGCAGACTGCTGAATCCACACACGGGTTTAACTCTGGAAGTTGAGTGCACACATTGACAACCGTTCTGTTAGATAGCTGCGTTTTGGATTTAGAAGCAGATATTTCCCTGTGCTTACTGCTGTTTCTTCCATATGCCGGTAATGGGCTGAAAACGCCTGTTTTGGGACTCTGCAGAGAAAGTCTCTGCAGACTGCTGAATCCACACACGGGTTTAACTCTGGAAGTTGAGTGCACACATTGACAACCGTTCTGTTAGATAGCTGCGTTTTGGATTTAGAAGCAGATATTTCCCTGCGCTTACTGCTGTTTCTTCCATATGCCGGTAATGGGCTGAAAACGCCTGTTTTGGGACTCTGCAGAGAAAGTGTTTGCAGACTGCTGAATCCACACACGGGTTTAACTCTGGAAGTTGAGTGCACACATTGACAACCGTTCTGTTAGATAGCTGCGTTTTGGATTTAGAAGCAGATATTTCCCTGTGCTTTCTGCTGTTTCTTCCATATGCCGGTAATGGGCTGAAAACGCCTGTTTTGGGACTCTGCAGAGAAAGTCTCTGCAGACTGCTGAATCCACACACGGGTTTAACTCTGGAAGTTGAGTGCACACATTGACAACCGTTCTGTTAGATAGCTGCGTTTTGGATTTAGAAGCAGATATTTCCCTGTGCTTACTGCTGTTTCTTCCATATGCCGGTAATGGGCTGAAAACGCCTGTTTTGGGACTCTGCAGAGAAAGTGTTTGCAGACTGCTGAATCCACACACGGGTTTAACTCTGGAAGTTGAGTGCACACATTGACAACAGTTCTGTTAGATAGCTGCGTTTTGGATTTAGAAGCAGATATTTCCCTGTGCTTACTGCTGTTTCTTCCATATGCCGGTAATGGGCTGAAAACGCCTGTTTTGGGACTCTGCAGAGAAAGTGTTTGCAGACTGCTGAATCCACACACGGGTTTAACTCTGGAAGTTGAGTGCACACATTAACAACCGTTCTGTTAGATAGCTGCGTTTTGGATTTAGAAGCAGATATTTCCCTGTTCTTACTGCTGTTTCTTCCATATGCCGGTAATGGGCTGAAAACGCCTGTTTTGGGACTCTGCAGAGAAAGTCTCTGCAGACTGCTAAATCCACACACGTGTTTAACTCGGGAAGTTGAGTGCACACGTTGACAACCGTTCTGTTAGATAGCTGCGTTTTGGATTTAGAAGCAGATATTTCCCTGTGCTTACTGCTGCTTCTTCCATATGCCGGTAATGGACTGAAAACGCCTGTTTTGGGACTCTGCAGAGAAAGTGTTTGCAGACTGCTGAATCCACACACGGGTTTAACTCTGGAAGTTGAGTGCACACATTGACAACCGTTCTGTTAGATAGCTGCGTTTTGGATTTAGAAGCAGATATTTCCCTGTGCTTACTGCTGTTTCTTCCATATGCCGGTAATGGGCTGAAAACGCCTGTTTTGGGACTCTGCAGAGAAAGTGTTTGCAGACTGCTGAATCCACACACGGGTTTAACTCTGGAAGTTGAGTGCACACATTGACAACCGTTCTGTTAGATAGCTGCGTTTTGGATTTAGAAGCAGATATTTCCCTGTGCTTACTGCTGTTTCTTCCATATGCCGGTAATGGGCTGAAAACGCCTGTTTTGGGACTCTGCAGAGAAAGTCTCTGCAGACTGCTGAATCCACACACGGGTTTAACTCTGGAAGTTGAGTGCACACATTGACAACCGTTCTGTTAGATAGCTGCGTTTTGGATTTAGAAGCAGATATTTCCCTGTGCTTACTGCTGTTTCTTCCATATGCCGGTAATGGGCTGAAAACGCCTGTTTTGGGACTCTGCAGAGAAAGTCTCTGCAGGCTGCTGAATCCACACACGGGTTTAACTCTGGAAGTTGAGTGCACACATTGACAACCGTTCTGTTAGATAGCTGCGTTTTGGATTTAGAAGCAGATATTTCCCTGTGCTTACTGCTGTTTCTTCCATATGCCGGTAATGGGCTGAAAACGCCTGTTTTGGGACTCTGCAGAGAAAGTCTCTGCAGACTGCTGAATCCACACACGGGTTTAACTCTGGAAGTTGAGTGCACACATTGACAACCGTTCTGTTAGATAGCTGCGTTTTGGATTTAGAAGCAGATATTTCCCTGTGCTTACTGCTGTTTCTTCCATATGCCGGTAATGGGCTGAAAACGCCTGTTTTGGGACTCTGCAGAGAAAGTCTCTGCAGACTGCTGAATCCACACACGGGTTTAACTCTGGAAGTTGAGTGCACACATTGACAACCGTTCTGTTAGATAGCTGCGTTTTGGATTTAGAAGCAGATATTTCCCTGTGCTTACTGCTGTTTCTTCCATATGCCGGTAATGGGCTGAAAACGCCTGTTTTGGGACTCTGCAGAGAAAGTCTCTGCAGACTGCTGAATCCACACACGGGTTTAACTCTGGAAGTTGAGTGCACACATTGACAACCGTTCTGTTAGATAGCTGCGTTTTGGATTTAGAAGCAGATATTTCCCTGTGCTTACTGCTGTTTCTTCCATATGCCGGTAATGGGCTGAAAACGCCTGTTTTGGGACTCTGCAGAGAAAGTCTCTGCAGACTGCTGAATCCACACACGGGTTTAACTCTGGAAGTTGAGTGCACACATTGACAACCGTTCTGTTAGATAGCTGCGTTTTGGATTTAGAAGCAGATATTTCCCTGTGCTTACTGCTGTTTCTTCCATATGCCGGTAATGGGCTGAAAACGCCTGTTTTGGGACTCTGCAGAGAAAGTGTTTGCAGACTGCTGAATCCACACACGGGTTTAACTCTGGAAGTTGAGTGCACACATTGACAACCGTTCTGTTAGATAGCTGCGTTTTGGATTTAGAAGCAGATATTTCCCTGTGCTTACTGCTGTTTCTTCCATATGCCGGTAATGGGCTGAAAACGCCTGTTTTGGGACTCTGCAGAGAAAGTCTCTGCAGACTGCTGAATCCACACACGGGTTTAACTCTGGAAGTTGAGTGCACACATTGACAACCGTTCTGTTAGATAGCTGCGTTTTGGATTTAGAAGCAGATATTTCCCTGTGCTTACTGCTGTTTCTTCCATATGCCGGTAATGGGCTGAAAACGCCTGTTTTGGGACTCTGCAGAGAAAGTCTCTGCAGGCTGCTGAATCCACACACGGGTTTAACTCTGGAAGTTGAGTGCACACATTGACAACCGTTCTGTTAGATAGCTGCGTTTTGGATTTAGAAGCAGATATTTCCCTGTGCTTACTGCTGTTTCTTCCATATGCCGGTAATGGGCTGAAAACGCCTGTTTTGGGACTCTGCAGAGAAAGTCTCTGCAGACTGCTGAATCCACACACGGGTTTAACTCTGGAAGTTGAGTGCACACATTGACAACCGTTCTGTTAGATAGCTGCGTTTTGGATTTAGAAGCAGATATTTCCCTGTGCTTACTGCTGTTTCTTCCATATGCCGGTAATGGGCTGAAAACGCCTGTTTTGGGACTCTGCAGAGAAAGTGTTTGCAGACTGCTGAATCCACACACGGGTTTAACTCTGGAAGTTGAGTGCACACATTGACAACCGTTCTGTTAGATAGCTGCGTTTTGGATTTAGAAGCAGATATTTCCCTGTGCTTACTGCTGTTTCTTCCATATGCCGGTAATGGGCTGAAAACGCCTGTTTTGGGACTCTGCAGAGAAAGTCTCTGCAGGCTGCTGAATCCACACACGGGTTTAACTCTGGAAGTTGAGTGCACACATTGACAACCGTTCTGTTAGATAGCTGCGTTTTGGATTTAGAAGCAGATATTTCCCTGTGCTTACTGCTGTTTCTTCCATATGCCGGTAATGGGCTGAAAACGCCTGTTTTGGGACTCTGCAGAGAAAGTCTCTGCAGACTGCTGAATCCACACACGGGTTTAACTCTGGAAGTTGAGTGCACACATTGACAACCGTTCTGTTAGATAGCTGCGTTTTGGATTTAGAAGCAGATATTTCCCTGTGCTTACTGCTGTTTCTTCCATATGCCGGTAATGGGCTGAAAACGCCTGTTTTGGGACTCTGCAGAGAAAGTCTCTGCAGACTGCTGAATCCACACACGGGTTTAACTCTGGAAGTTGAGTGCACACATTGACAACCGTTCTGTTAGATAGCTGCGTTTTGGATTTAGAAGCAGATATTTCCCTGTGCTTACTGCTGTTTCTTCCATATGCCGGTAATGGGCTGAAAACGCCTGTTTTGGGACTCTGCAGAGAAAGTGTTTGCAGACTGCTGAATCCACACACGGGTTTAACTCTGGAAGTTGAGTGCACACATTGACAACCGTTCTGTTAGATAGCTGCGTTTTGGATTTAGAAGCAGATATTTCCCTGTGCTTACTGCTGTTTCTTCCATATGCCGGTAATGGGCTGAAAACGCCTGTTTTGGGACTCTGCAGAGAAAGTCTCTGCAGACTGCTGAATCCACACACGGGTTTAACTCTGGAAGTTGAGTGCACACATTGACAACCGTTCTGTTAGATAGCTGGGTTTTGGATTTAGAAGCAGATATTTCCCTGTGCTTACTGCTGTTTCTTCCATATGCCGGTAATGGGCTGAAAACGCCTGTTTTGGGACTCTGCAGAGAAAGTCTCTGCAGGCTGCTGAATCCACACACGGGTTTAACTCTGGAAGTTGAGTGCACACATTGACAACCGTTCTGTTAGATAGCTGCGTTTTGGATTTAGAAGCAGATATTTCCCTGTGCTTACTGCTGTTTCTTCCATATGCCGGTAATGGGCTGAAAACGCCTGTTTTGGGACTCTGCAGAGAAAGTCTCTGCAGACTGCTGAATCCACACACGGGTTTAACTCTGGAAGTTGAGTGCACACATTGACAACCGTTCTGTTAGATAGCTGCGTTTTGGATTTAGAAGCAGATATTTCCCTGTGCTTACTGCTGTTTCTTCCATATGCCGGTAATGGGCTGAAAACGCCTGTTTTGGGACTCTGCAGAGAAAGTGTTTGCAGACTGCTGAATCCACACACGGGTTTAACTCTGGAAGTTGAGTGCACACATTGACAACCGTTCTGTTAGATAGCTGCGTTTTGGATTTAGAAGCAGATATTTCCCTGTGCTTACTGCTGTTTCTTCCATATGCCGGTAATGGGCTGAAAACGCCTGTTTTGGGACTCTGCAGAGAAAGTCTCTGCAGGCTGCTGAATCCACACACGGGTTTAACTCTGGAAGTTGAGTGCACACATTGACAACCGTTCTGTTAGATAGCTGCGTTTTGGATTTAGAAGCAGATATTTCCCTGTGCTTACTGCTGTTTCTTCCATATGCCGGTAATGGGCTGAAAACGCCTGTTTTGGGACTCTGCAGAGAAAGTCTCTGCAGACTGCTGAATCCACACACGGGTTTAACTCTGGAAGTTGAGTGCACACATTGACAACCGTTCTGTTAGATAGCTGCGTTTTGGATTTACAAGCAGATATTTCCCTGTGCTTACTGCTGTTTCTTCCATATGCCGGTAATGGGCTGAAAACGCCTGTTTTGGGACTCTGCATAGAAAGTCTCTGCAGGCTGCTGAATCCACACACGGGTTTAACTCTGGAAGTTGAGTGCACACATTGACAACCGTTCTGTTAGATAGCTGCGTTTTGGATTTAGAAGCAGATATTTCCCTGTGCTTACTGCTGTTTCTTCCATATGCCGGTAATGGGCTGAAAACGCCTGTTTTGGGACTCTGCAGAGAAAGTGTTTGCAGACTGCTGAATCCACACACGGGTTTAACTCTGGAAGTTGAGTGCACACATTGACAACCGTTCTGTTAGATAGCTGCGTTTTGGATTTAGAAGCAGATATTTCCCTGTGCTTACTGCTGTTTCTTCCATATGCCGGTAATGGGCTGAAAACGCCTGTTTTGGGACTCTGCAGAGAAAGTCTCTGCAGGCTGCTGAATCCACACACGGGTTTAACTCTGGAAGTTGAGTGCACACATTGACAACCGTTCTGTTAGATAGCTGCGTTTTGGATTTAGAAGCAGATATTTCCCTGTGCTTTCTGCTGTTTCTTCCATATGCCGGTAATGGGCTGAAAACGCCTGTTTTGGGACTCTGCAGAGAAAGTCTCTGCAGACTGCTGAATCCACACACGGGTTTAACTCTGGAAGTTGAGTGCACACATTGACAACCGTTCTGTTAGATAGCTGCGTTTTGGATTTAGAAGCAGATATTTCCCTGTGCTTACTGCTGTTTCTTCCATATGCCGGTAATGGGCTGAAAACGCCTGTTTTGGGACTCTGCAGAGAAAGTCTCTGCAGGCTGCTGAATCCACACACGGGTTTAACTCTGGAAGTTGAGTGCACACATTGACAACCGTTCTGTTAGATAGCTGCGTTTTGGATTTAGAAGCAGATATTTCCCTGTGCTTACTGCTGTTTCTTCCATATGCCGGTAATGGGCTGAAAACGCCTGTTTTGGGACTCTGCAGAGAAAGTGTTTGCAGACTGCTGAATCCACACACGGGTTTAACTCTGGAGGTTGAGTGCACACATTGACAACCGTTCTGTTAGATAGCTGCGTTTTGGATTTAGAAGCAGATATTTCCCTGTGCTTACTGCTGTTTCTTCCATATGCCGGTAATGGGCTGAAAACGCCTGTTTTGGGACTCTGCAGAGAAAGTCTCTGCAGGCTGCTGAATCCACACACGGGTTTAACTCTGGAAGTTGAGTGCACACATTGACAACCGTTCTGTTAGATAGCTGCGTTTTGGATTTAGAAGCAGATATTTCCCTGTGCTTACTGCTGTTTCTTCCATATGCCGGTAATGGGCTGAAAACGCCTGTTTTGGGACTCTGCAGAGAAAGTCTCTGCAGACTGCTGAATCCACACACGGGTTTAACACTGGAAGTTGAGTGCACACATTGACAACCGTTCTGTTAGATAGCTGCGTTTTGGATTTAGAAGCAGATATTTCCCTGTGCTTACTGCTGCTTCTTCCATATGCCGGTAATGGGCTGAAAACGCCTGTTTTGGGACTCTGCAGAGAAAGTCTCTGCAGGCTGCTGAATCCACAAACGGGTTTAACTCTGGAAGTTGAGTGCACACATTGACAACCGTTCTGTTAGATAGCTGCGTTTTGGATTTAGAAGCAGATATTTCCCTGTGCTTACTGCTGTTTCTTCCATATGCCGGTAATGGGCTGAAAACGCCTGTTTTGGGACTCTGCAGAGAAAGTCTCTGCAGACTGCTGAATCCACACACGGGTTTAACTCTGGAAGTTGAGTGCACACATTGACAACCGTTCTGTTAGATAGCTGCGTTTTGGATTTAGAAGCAGATATTTCCCTGTGCTTACTGCTGTTTCTTCCATATGCCGGTAATGGGCTGAAAACGCCTGTTTTGGGACTCTGCAGAGAAAGTCTCTGCAGACTGCTGAATCCACACACGGGTTTAACTCTGGAAGTTGAGTGCACACATTGACAACCGTTCTGTTAGATAGCTGCGTTTTGGATTTAGAAGCAGATATTTCCCTGTGCTTACTGCTGTTTCTTCCATATGCCGGTAATGGGCTGAAAACGCCTGTTTTGGGACTCTGCAGAGAAAGTCTCTGCAGACTGCTGAATCCACACACGGGTTTAACTCTGGAAGTTGAGTGCACACATTGACAACCGTTCTGTTAGATAGCTGCGTTTTGGATTTAGAAGCAGATATTTCCCTGCGCTTACTGCTGTTTCTTCCATATGCCGGTAATGGGCTGAAAACGCCTGTTTTGGGACTCTGCAGAGAAAGTGTTTGCAGACTGCTGAATCCACACACGGGTTTAACTCTGGAAGTTGAGTGCACACATTGACAACCGTTCTGTTAGATAGCTGCGTTTTGGATTTAGAAGCAGATATTTCCCTGTGCTTTCTGCTGTTTCTTCCATATGCCGGTAATGGGCTGAAAACGCCTGTTTTGGGACTCTGCAGAGAAAGTCTCTGCAGACTGCTGAATCCACACACGGGTTTAACTCTGGAAGTTGAGTGCACACATTGACAACCGTTCTGTTAGATAGCTGCGTTTTGGATTTAGAAGCAGATATTTCCCTGTGCTTACTGCTGTTTCTTCCATATGCCGGTAATGGGCTGAAAACGCCTGTTTTGGGACTCTGCAGAGAAAGTGTTTGCAGACTGCTGAATCCACACACGGGTTTAACTCTGGAAGTTGAGTGCACACATTGACAACAGTTCTGTTAGATAGCTGCGTTTTGGATTTAGAAGCAGATATTTCCCTGTGCTTACTGCTGTTTCTTCCATATGCCGGTAATGGGCTGAAAACGCCTGTTTTGGGACTCTGCAGAGAAAGTGTTTGCAGACTGCTGAATCCACACACGGGTTTAACTCTGGAAGTTGAGTGCACACATTAACAACCGTTCTGTTAGATAGCTGCGTTTTGGATTTAGAAGCAGATATTTCCCTGTTCTTACTGCTGTTTCTTCCATATGCCGGTAATGGGCTGAAAACGCCTGTTTTGGGACTCTGCAGAGAAAGTCTCTGCAGACTGCTAAATCCACACACGTGTTTAACTCGGGAAGTTGAGTGCACACGTTGACAACCGTTCTGTTAGATAGCTGCGTTTTGGATTTAGAAGCAGATATTTCCCTGTGCTTACTGCTGCTTCTTCCATATGCCGGTAATGGACTGAAAACGCCTGTTTTGGGACTCTGCAGAGAAAGTGTTTGCAGACTGCTGAATCCACACACGGGTTTAACTCTGGAAGTTGAGTGCACACATTGACAACCGTTCTGTTAGATAGCTGCGTTTTGGATTTAGAAGCAGATATTTCCCTGTGCTTACTGCTGTTTCTTCCATATGCCGGTAATGGGCTGAAAACGCCTGTTTTGGGACTCTGCAGAGAAAGTGTTTGCAGACTGCTGAATCCACACACGGGTTTAACTCTGGAAGTTGAGTGCACACATTGACAACCGTTCTGTTAGATAGCTGCGTTTTGGATTTAGAAGCAGATATTTCCCTGTGCTTACTGCTGTTTCTTCCATATGCCGGTAATGGGCTGAAAACGCCTGTTTTGGGACTCTGCAGAGAAAGTCTCTGCAGACTGCTGAATCCACACACGGGTTTAACTCTGGAAGTTGAGTGCACACATTGACAACCGTTCTGTTAGATAGCTGCGTTTTGGATTTAGAAGCAGATATTTCCCTGTGCTTACTGCTGTTTCTTCCATATGCCGGTAATGGGCTGAAAACGCCTGTTTTGGGACTCTGCAGAGAAAGTCTCTGCAGGCTGCTGAATCCACACACGGGTTTAACTCTGGAAGTTGAGTGCACACATTGACAACCGTTCTGTTAGATAGCTGCGTTTTGGATTTAGAAGCAGATATTTCCCTGTGCTTACTGCTGTTTCTTCCATATGCCGGTAATGGGCTGAAAACGCCTGTTTTGGGACTCTGCAGAGAAAGTCTCTGCAGACTGCTGAATCCACACACGGGTTTAACTCTGGAAGTTGAGTGCACACATTGACAACCGTTCTGTTAGATAGCTGCGTTTTGGATTTAGAAGCAGATATTTCCCTGTGCTTACTGCTGTTTCTTCCATATGCCGGTAATGGGCTGAAAACGCCTGTTTTGGGACTCTGCAGAGAAAGTCTCTGCAGACTGCTGAATCCACACACGGGTTTAACTCTGGAAGTTGAGTGCACACATTGACAACCGTTCTGTTAGATAGCTGCGTTTTGGATTTAGAAGCAGATATTTCCCTGTGCTTACTGCTGTTTCTTCCATATGCCGGTAATGGGCTGAAAACGCCTGTTTTGGGACTCTGCAGAGAAAGTCTCTGCAGACTGCTGAATCCACACACGGGTTTAACTCTGGAAGTTGAGTGCACACATTGACAACCGTTCTGTTAGATAGCTGCGTTTTGGATTTAGAAGCAGATATTTCCCTGTGCTTACTGCTGTTTCTTCCATATGCCGGTAATGGGCTGAAAACGCCTGTTTTGGGACTCTGCAGAGAAAGTCTCTGCAGACTGCTGAATCCACACACGGGTTTAACTCTGGAAGTTGAGTGCACACATTGACAACCGTTCTGTTAGATAGCTGCGTTTTGGATTTAGAAGCAGATATTTCCCTGTGCTTACTGCTGTTTCTTCCATATGCCGGTAATGGGCTGAAAACGCCTGTTTTGGGACTCTGCAGAGAAAGTGTTTGCAGACTGCTGAATCCACACACGGGTTTAACTCTGGAAGTTGAGTGCACACATTGACAACCGTTCTGTTAGATAGCTGCGTTTTGGATTTAGAAGCAGATATTTCCCTGTGCTTACTGCTGTTTCTTCCATATGCCGGTAATGGGCTGAAAACGCCTGTTTTGGGACTCTGCAGAGAAAGTCTCTGCAGACTGCTGAATCCACACACGGGTTTAACTCTGGAAGTTGAGTGCACACATTGACAACCGTTCTGTTAGATAGCTGCGTTTTGGATTTAGAAGCAGATATTTCCCTGTGCTTACTGCTGTTTCTTCCATATGCCGGTAATGGGCTGAAAACGCCTGTTTTGGGACTCTGCAGAGAAAGTCTCTGCAGGCTGCTGAATCCACACACGGGTTTAACTCTGGAAGTTGAGTGCACACATTGACAACCGTTCTGTTAGATAGCTGCGTTTTGGATTTAGAAGCAGATATTTCCCTGTGCTTACTGCTGTTTCTTCCATATGCCGGTAATGGGCTGAAAACGCCTGTTTTGGGACTCTGCAGAGAAAGTCTCTGCAGACTGCTGAATCCACACACGGGTTTAACTCTGGAAGTTGAGTGCACACATTGACAACCGTTCTGTTAGATAGCTGCGTTTTGGATTTAGAAGCAGATATTTCCCTGTGCTTACTGCTGTTTCTTCCATATGCCGGTAATGGGCTGAAAACGCCTGTTTTGGGACTCTGCAGAGAAAGTGTTTGCAGACTGCTGAATCCACACACGGGTTTAACTCTGGAAGTTGAGTGCACACATTGACAACCGTTCTGTTAGATAGCTGCGTTTTGGATTTAGAAGCAGATATTTCCCTGTGCTTACTGCTGTTTCTTCCATATGCCGGTAATGGGCTGAAAACGCCTGTTTTGGGACTCTGCAGAGAAAGTCTCTGCAGGCTGCTGAATCCACACACGGGTTTAACTCTGGAAGTTGAGTGCACACATTGACAACCGTTCTGTTAGATAGCTGCGTTTTGGATTTAGAAGCAGATATTTCCCTGTGCTTACTGCTGTTTCTTCCATATGCCGGTAATGGGCTGAAAACGCCTGTTTTGGGACTCTGCAGAGAAAGTCTCTGCAGACTGCTGAATCCACACACGGGTTTAACTCTGGAAGTTGAGTGCACACATTGACAACCGTTCTGTTAGATAGCTGCGTTTTGGATTTAGAAGCAGATATTTCCCTGTGCTTACTGCTGTTTCTTCCATATGCCGGTAATGGGCTGAAAACGCCTGTTTTGGGACTCTGCAGAGAAAGTCTCTGCAGACTGCTGAATCCACACACGGGTTTAACTCTGGAAGTTGAGTGCACACATTGACAACCGTTCTGTTAGATAGCTGCGTTTTGGATTTAGAAGCAGATATTTCCCTGTGCTTACTGCTGTTTCTTCCATATGCCGGTAATGGGCTGAAAACGCCTGTTTTGGGACTCTGCAGAGAAAGTGTTTGCAGACTGCTGAATCCACACACGGGTTTAACTCTGGAAGTTGAGTGCACACATTGACAACCGTTCTGTTAGATAGCTGCGTTTTGGATTTAGAAGCAGATATTTCCCTGTGCTTACTGCTGTTTCTTCCATATGCCGGTAATGGGCTGAAAACGCCTGTTTTGGGACTCTGCAGAGAAAGTCTCTGCAGACTGCTGAATCCACACACGGGTTTAACTCTGGAAGTTGAGTGCACACATTGACAACCGTTCTGTTAGATAGCTGGGTTTTGGATTTAGAAGCAGATATTTCCCTGTGCTTACTGCTGTTTCTTCCATATGCCGGTAATGGGCTGAAAACGCCTGTTTTGGGACTCTGCAGAGAAAGTCTCTGCAGGCTGCTGAATCCACACACGGGTTTAACTCTGGAAGTTGAGTGCACACATTGACAACCGTTCTGTTAGATAGCTGCGTTTTGGATTTAGAAGCAGATATTTCCCTGTGCTTACTGCTGTTTCTTCCATATGCCGGTAATGGGCTGAAAACGCCTGTTTTGGGACTCTGCAGAGAAAGTCTCTGCAGACTGCTGAATCCACACACGGGTTTAACTCTGGAAGTTGAGTGCACACATTGACAACCGTTCTGTTAGATAGCTGCGTTTTGGATTTAGAAGCAGATATTTCCCTGTGCTTACTGCTGTTTCTTCCATATGCCGGTAATGGGCTGAAAACGCCTGTTTTGGGACTCTGCAGAGAAAGTGTTTGCAGACTGCTGAATCCACACACGGGTTTAACTCTGGAAGTTGAGTGCACACATTGACAACCGTTCTGTTAGATAGCTGCGTTTTGGATTTAGAAGCAGATATTTCCCTGTGCTTACTGCTGTTTCTTCCATATGCCGGTAATGGGCTGAAAACGCCTGTTTTGGGACTCTGCAGAGAAAGTCTCTGCAGGCTGCTGAATCCACACACGGGTTTAACTCTGGAAGTTGAGTGCACACATTGACAACCGTTCTGTTAGATAGCTGCGTTTTGGATTTAGAAGCAGATATTTCCCTGTGCTTACTGCTGTTTCTTCCATATGCCGGTAATGGGCTGAAAACGCCTGTTTTGGGACTCTGCAGAGAAAGTCTCTGCAGACTGCTGAATCCACACACGGGTTTAACTCTGGAAGTTGAGTGCACACATTGACAACCGTTCTGTTAGATAGCTGCGTTTTGGATTTACAAGCAGATATTTCCCTGTGCTTACTGCTGTTTCTTCCATATGCCGGTAATGGGCTGAAAACGCCTGTTTTGGGACTCTGCATAGAAAGTCTCTGCAGGCTGCTGAATCCACACACGGGTTTAACTCTGGAAGTTGAGTGCACACATTGACAACCGTTCTGTTAGATAGCTGCGTTTTGGATTTAGAAGCAGATATTTCCCTGTGCTTACTGCTGTTTCTTCCATATGCCGGTAATGGGCTGAAAACGCCTGTTTTGGGACTCTGCAGAGAAAGTGTTTGCAGACTGCTGAATCCACACACGGGTTTAACTCTGGAAGTTGAGTGCACACATTGACAACCGTTCTGTTAGATAGCTGCGTTTTGGATTTAGAAGCAGATATTTCCCTGTGCTTACTGCTGTTTCTTCCATATGCCGGTAATGGGCTGAAAACGCCTGTTTTGGGACTCTGCAGAGAAAGTCTCTGCAGGCTGCTGAATCCACACACGGGTTTAACTCTGGAAGTTGAGTGCACACATTGACAACCGTTCTGTTAGATAGCTGCGTTTTGGATTTAGAAGCAGATATTTCCCTGTGCTTTCTGCTGTTTCTTCCATATGCCGGTAATGGGCTGAAAACGCCTGTTTTGGGACTCTGCAGAGAAAGTCTCTGCAGACTGCTGAATCCACACACGGGTTTAACTCTGGAAGTTGAGTGCACACATTGACAACCGTTCTGTTAGATAGCTGCGTTTTGGATTTAGAAGCAGATATTTCCCTGTGCTTACTGCTGTTTCTTCCATATGCCGGTAATGGGCTGAAAACGCCTGTTTTGGGACTCTGCAGAGAAAGTCTCTGCAGGCTGCTGAATCCACACACGGGTTTAACTCTGGAAGTTGAGTGCACACATTGACAACCGTTCTGTTAGATAGCTGCGTTTTGGATTTAGAAGCAGATATTTCCCTGTGCTTACTGCTGTTTCTTCCATATGCCGGTAATGGGCTGAAAACGCCTGTTTTGGGACTCTGCAGAGAAAGTCTCTGCAGACTGCTGAATCCACACACGGGTTTAACTCTGGAAGTTGAGTGCACACATTGACAACCGTTCTGTTAGATAGCTGCGTTTTGGATTTAGAAGCAGATATTTCCCTGCGCTTACTGCTGTTTCTTCCATATGCCGGTAATGGGCTGAAAACGCCTGTTTTGGGACTCTGCAGAGAAAGTGTTTGCAGACTGCTGAATCCACACACGGGTTTAACTCTGGAAGTTGAGTGCACACATTGACAACCGTTCTGTTAGATAGCTGCGTTTTGGATTTAGAAGCAGATATTTCCCTGTGCTTACTGCTGTTTCTTCCATATGCCGGTAATGGGCTGAAAACGCCTGTTTTGGGACTCTGCAGAGAAAGTCTCTGCAGACTGCTGAATCCACACACGGGTTTAACTCTGGAAGTTGAGTGCACACATTGACAACCGTTCTGTTAGATAGCTGCGTTTTGGATTTAGAAGCAGATATTTCCCTGTGCTTACTGCTGTTTCTTCCATATGCCGGTAATGGGCTGAAAACGCCTGTTTTGGGACTCTGCAGAGAAAGTCTCTGCAGGCTGCTGAATCCACACACGGGTTTAACTCTGGAAGTTGAGTGCACACATTGACAACCGTTCTGTTAGATAGCTGCGTTTTGGATTTAGAAGCAGATATTTCCCTGTGCTTACTGCTGTTTCTTCCATATGCCGGTAATGGGCTGAAAACGCCTGTTTTGGGACTCTGCAGAGAAAGTCTCTGCAGACTGCTGAATCCACACACGGGTTTAACTCTGGAAGTTGAGTGCACACATTGACAACCGTTCTGTTAGATAGCTGCGTTTTGGATTTAGAAGCAGATATTTCCCTGTGCTTACTGCTGTTTCTTCCATATGCCGGTAATGGGCTGAAAACGCCTGTTTTGGGACTCTGCAGAGAAAGTCTCTGCAGACTGCTGAATCCACACACGGGTTTAACTCTGGAAGTTGAGTGCACACATTGACAACCGTTCTGTTAGATAGCTGCGTTTTGGATTTAGAAGCAGATATTTCCCTGTGCTTACTGCTGTTTCTTCCATATGCCGGTAATGGGCTGAAAACGCCTGTTTTGGGACTCTGCAGAGAAAGTGTTTGCAGACTGCTGAATCCACACACGGGTTTAACTCTGGAAGTTGAGTGCACACATTGACAACCGTTCTGTTAGATAGCTGCGTTTTGGATTTAGAAGCAGATATTTCCCTGTGCTTACTGCTGTTTCTTCCATATGCCGGTAATGGGCTGAAAACGCCTGTTTTGGGACTCTGCAGAGAAAGTCTCTGCAGACTGCTGAATCCACACACGGGTTTAACTCTGGAAGTTGAGTGCACACATTGACAACCGTTCTGTTAGATAGCTGGGTTTTGGATTTAGAAGCAGATATTTCCCTGTGCTTACTGCTGTTTCTTCCATATGCCGGTAATGGGCTGAAAACGCCTGTTTTGGGACTCTGCAGAGAAAGTCTCTGCAGGCTGCTGAATCCACACACGGGTTTAACTCTGGAAGTTGAGTGCACACATTGACAACCGTTCTGTTAGATAGCTGCGTTTTGGATTTAGAAGCAGATATTTCCCTGTGCTTACTGCTGTTTCTTCCATATGCCGGTAATGGGCTGAAAACGCCTGTTTTGGGACTCTGCAGAGAAAGTCTCTGCAGACTGCTGAATCCACACACGGGTTTAACTCTGGAAGTTGAGTGCACACATTGACAACCGTTCTGTTAGATAGCTGCGTTTTGGATTTAGAAGCAGATATTTCCCTGTGCTTACTGCTGTTTCTTCCATATGCCGGTAATGGGCTGAAAACGCCTGTTTTGGGACTCTGCAGAGAAAGTGTTTGCAGACTGCTGAATCCACACACGGGTTTAACTCTGGAAGTTGAGTGCACACATTGACAACCGTTCTGTTAGATAGCTGCGTTTTGGATTTAGAAGCAGATATTTCCCTGTGCTTACTGCTGTTTCTTCCATATGCCGGTAATGGGCTGAAAACGCCTGTTTTGGGACTCTGCAGAGAAAGTCTCTGCAGGCTGCTGAATCCACACACGGGTTTAACTCTGGAAGTTGAGTGCACACATTGACAACCGTTCTGTTAGATAGCTGCGTTTTGGATTTAGAAGCAGATATTTCCCTGTGCTTACTGCTGTTTCTTCCATATGCCGGTAATGGGCTGAAAACGCCTGTTTTGGGACTCTGCAGAGAAAGTCTCTGCAGACTGCTGAATCCACACACGGGTTTAACTCTGGAAGTTGAGTGCACACATTGACAACCGTTCTGTTAGATAGCTGCGTTTTGGATTTACAAGCAGATATTTCCCTGTGCTTACTGCTGTTTCTTCCATATGCCGGTAATGGGCTGAAAACGCCTGTTTTGGGACTCTGCATAGAAAGTCTCTGCAGGCTGCTGAATCCACACACGGGTTTAACTCTGGAAGTTGAGTGCACACATTGACAACCGTTCTGTTAGATAGCTGCGTTTTGGATTTAGAAGCAGATATTTCCCTGTGCTTACTGCTGTTTCTTCCATATGCCGGTAATGGGCTGAAAACGCCTGTTTTGGGACTCTGCAGAGAAAGTGTTTGCAGACTGCTGAATCCACACACGGGTTTAACTCTGGAAGTTGAGTGCACACATTGACAACCGTTCTGTTAGATAGCTGCGTTTTGGATTTAGAAGCAGATATTTCCCTGTGCTTACTGCTGTTTCTTCCATATGCCGGTAATGGGCTGAAAACGCCTGTTTTGGGACTCTGCAGAGAAAGTCTCTGCAGGCTGCTGAATCCACACACGGGTTTAACTCTGGAAGTTGAGTGCACACATTGACAACCGTTCTGTTAGATAGCTGCGTTTTGGATTTAGAAGCAGATATTTCCCTGTGCTTTCTGCTGTTTCTTCCATATGCCGGTAATGGGCTGAAAACGCCTGTTTTGGGACTCTGCAGAGAAAGTCTCTGCAGACTGCTGAATCCACACACGGGTTTAACTCTGGAAGTTGAGTGCACACATTGACAACCGTTCTGTTAGATAGCTGCGTTTTGGATTTAGAAGCAGATATTTCCCTGTGCTTACTGCTGTTTCTTCCATATGCCGGTAATGGGCTGAAAACGCCTGTTTTGGGACTCTGCAGAGAAAGTCTCTGCAGGCTGCTGAATCCACACACGGGTTTAACTCTGGAAGTTGAGTGCACACATTGACAACCGTTCTGTTAGATAGCTGCGTTTTGGATTTAGAAGCAGATATTTCCCTGTGCTTACTGCTGTTTCTTCCATATGCCGGTAATGGGCTGAAAACGCCTGTTTTGGGACTCTGCAGAGAAAGTCTCTGCAGACTGCTGAATCCACACACGGGTTTAACTCTGGAAGTTGAGTGCACACATTGACAACCGTTCTGTTAGATAGCTGCGTTTTGGATTTAGAAGCAGATATTTCCCTGCGCTTACTGCTGTTTCTTCCATATGCCGGTAATGGGCTGAAAACGCCTGTTTTGGGACTCTGCAGAGAAAGTGTTTGCAGACTGCTGAATCCACACACGGGTTTAACTCTGGAAGTTGAGTGCACACATTGACAACCGTTCTGTTAGATAGCTGCGTTTTGGATTTAGAAGCAGATATTTCCCTGTGCTTACTGCTGTTTCTTCCATATGCCGGTAATGGGCTGAAAACGCCTGTTTTGGGACTCTGCAGAGAAAGTCTCTGCAGACTGCTGAATCCACACACGGGTTTAACTCTGGAAGTTGAGTGCACACATTGACAACCGTTCTGTTAGATAGCTGCGTTTTGGATTTAGAAGCAGATATTTCCCTGTGCTTACTGCTGTTTCTTCCATATGCCGGTAATGGGCTGAAAACGCCAGTTTTGGGACTCTGCAGAGAAAGTCTCTGCAGGCTGCTGAATCCACACACGGGTTTAACTCTGGAAGTTGAGTGCACACATTGACAACCGTTCTGTTAGATAGCTGCGTTTTGGATTTAGAAGCAGATATTTCCCTGTGCTTACTGCTGTTTCTTCCATATGCCGGTAATGGGCTGAAAACGCCTGTTTTGGGACTCTGCAGAGAAAGTCTCTGCAGACTGCTGAATCCACACACGGGTTTAACTCTGGAAGTTGAGTGCACACATTGACAACCGTTCTGTTAGATAGCTGCGTTTTGGATTTAGAAGCAGATATTTCCCTGTGCTTACTGCTGTTTCTTCCATATGCCGGTAATGGGCTGAAAACGCCTGTTTTGGGACTCTGCAGAGAAAGTGTTTGCAGACTGCTGAATCCACACACGGGTTTAACTCCGAAAGTTGAGTGCACACATTAACAACCGTTCTGTTAGATAGCTGCGTTTTGGATTTAGAAGCAGATATTTCCCTGTGCTTACTGCTGTTTCTTCCATATGCCGGTAATGGGCTGAAAACGCCTGTTTTGGGACTCTGCAGAGAAAGTCTGTGCAGACTGCTAAATCCACACACGTGTTTAACTCTGGAAGTTGAGTGCACACATTGACAACCGTTCTGTTAGATAGCTGCGTTTTGGATTTAGAAGCAGATATTTCCCTGTGCTTACTGCTGCTTCTTCCATATGCCGGTAATGGGCTGAAAACGCCTGTTTTGGGACTCTGCAGAGAAAGTGTTTGCAGACTGCTGAATCCACACACGGGTTTAACTCTGGAAGTTGAGTGCACACATTGACAACCGTTCTGTTAGATAGCTGCGTTTTGGATTTAGAAGCAGATATTTCCCTGTGCTTACTGCTGTTTCTTCCATATGCCGGTAATGGGCTGAAAACGCCTGTTTTGGGACTCTGCAGAGAAAGTGTTTGCAGACTGCTGAATCCACACACAGGTTTAACTCTGGAAGTTGAGTGCACACATTGACAACCGTTCTGTTAGATAGCTGCGTTTTGGATTTAGAAGCAGATATTTCCCTGTGCTTACTGCTGTTTCTTCCATATGCCGGTAATGGGCTGAAAACGCCTGTTTTGGGACTCTGCAGAGAAAGTCTCTGCAGACTGCTGAATCCACACACGGGTTTAACTCTGGAAGTTGAGTGCACACATTGACAACCGTTCTGTTAGATAGCTGCGTTTTGGATTTAGAAGCAGATATTTCCCTGTGCTTACTGCTGTTTCTTCCATATGCCGGTAATGGGCTGAAAACGCCTGTTTTGGGACTCTGCAGAGAAAGTCTCTGCAGACTGCTGAATCCACACACGGGTTTAACTCTGGAAGTTGAGTGCACACATTGACAACCGTTCTGTTAGATAGCTGCGTTTTGGATTTAGAAGCAGATATTTCCCTGTGCTTACTGCTGTTTCTTCCATATGCCGGTAATGGGCTGAAAACGCCTGTTTTGGGACTCTGCAGAGAAAGTCTCTGCAGGCTGCTGAATCCACACACGGGTTTAACTCTGGAAGCTGAGTGCACACATTGACAACCGTTCTGTTAGATAGCTGCGTTTTGGATTTACAAGCAGATATTTCCCTGTGCTTACTGCTGTTTCTTCCATATGCCGGTAATGGGCTGAAAACGCCTGTTTTGGGACTCTGCAGAGAAAGTCTCTGCAGGCTGCTGAATCCACACACGGGTTTAACTCTGGAAGTTGAGTGCACACATTGACAACCGTTCTGTTAGATAGCTGCGTTTTGGATTTAGAAGCAGATATTTCCCTGTGCTTACTGCTGTTTCTTCCATATGCCGGTAATGGGCTGAAAACGCCTGTTTTGGGACTCTGCAGAGAAAGTCTCTGCAGACTGCTGAATCCACACACGGGTTTAACTCTGGAAGTTGAGTGCACACATTGACAACCGTTCTGTTAGATAGCTGCGTTTTGGATTTAGAAGCAGATATTTCCCTGCGCTTACTGCTGTTTCTTCCATATGCCGGTAATGGGTTGAAAACGCCTGTTTTGGGACTCTGCAGAGAAAGTGTTTGCAGACTGCTGAATCCACACACGGGTTTAACTCTGGAAGTTGAGTGCACACATTGACAACCGTTCTGTTAGATAGCTGCGTTTTGGATTTAGAAGCAGATATTTCCCTGTGCTTACTGCTGTTTCTTCCATATGCCGGTAATGGGCTGAAAACGCCTGTTTTGGGACTCTGCAGAGAAAGTCTCTGCAGACTGCTGAATCCACACACGGGTTTAACTCTGGAAGTTGAGTGCACACATTGACAACCGTTCTGTTAGATAGCTGCGTTTTGGATTTAGAAGCAGATATTTCCCTGTGCTTACTGCTGTTTCTTCCATATGCCGGTAATGGGCTGAAAACGCCAGTTTTGGGACTCTGCAGAGAAAGTCTCTGCAGGCTGCTGAATCCACACACGGGTTTAACTCTGGAAGTTGAGTGCACACATTGACAACCGTTCTGTTAGATAGCTGCGTTTTGGATTTAGAAGCAGATATTTCCCTGTGCTTACTGCTGTTTCTTCCATATGCCGGTAATGGGCTGAAAACGCCTGTTTTGGGACTCTGCAGAGAAAGTGTTTGCAGACTGCTGAATCCACACACGGGTTTAACTCTGGAAGTTGAGTGCACACATTGACAACCGTTCTGTTAGATAGCTGCGTTTTGGATTTAGAAGCAGATATTTCCCTGTGCTTACTGCTGTTTCTTCCATATGCCGGTAATGGGCTGAAAACGCCTGTTTTGGGACTCTGCAGAGAAAGTGTTTGCAGACTGCTGAATCCACACACGGGTTTAACTCTGGAAGTTGAGTGCACACATTAACAACCGTTCTGTGAGATAGCTGCGTTTTGGATTTAGAAGCAGATATTTCCCTGTGCTTACTGCTGTTTCTTCCATATGCCGGTAATGGGCTGAAAACGCCTGTTTTGGGACTCTGCAGAGAAAGTCTGTGCAGACTGCTAAATCCACACACGTGTTTAACTCTGGAAGTTGAGTGCACACATTGACAACCGTTCTGTTAGATAGCTGCGTTTTGGATTTAGAAGCAGATATTTCCCTGTGCTTACTGCTGCTTCTTCCATATGCCGGTAATGGGCTGAAAACGCCTGTTTTGGGACTCTGCAGAGAAAGTGTTTGCAGACTGCTGAATCCACACACGGGTTTAACTCTGGAAGTTGAGTGCACACATTGACAACCGTTCTGTTAGATAGCTGCGTTTTGGATTTAGAAGCAGATATTTCCCTGTGCTTACTGCTGTTTCTTCCATATGCCGGTAATGGGCTGAAAACGCCTGTTTTGGGACTCTGCAGAGAAAGTCTCTGCAGACTGCTGAATCCACACACGGGTTTAACTCTGGAAGTTGAGTGCACACATTGACAACCGTTCTGTTAGATAGCTGCGTTTTGGATTTAGAAGCAGATATTTCCCTGTGCTTACTGCTGTTTCTTCCATATGCCGGTAATGGGCTGAAAACGCCTGTTTTGGGACTCTGCAGAGAAAGTCTCTGCAGACTGCTGAATCCACACACGGGTTTAACTCTGGAAGTTGAGTGCACACATTGACAACCGTTCTGTTAGATAGCTGCGTTTTGGATTTAGAAGCAGATATTTCCCTGTGCTTACTGCTGTTTCTTCCATATGCCGGTAATGGGCTGAAAACGCCTTTTTTGGGACTCTGCAGAGAAAGTCTCTGCAGGCTGCTGAATCCACACACGGGTTTAACTCTGGAAGTTGAGTGCACACATTGACAACCGTTCTGTTAGATAGCTGCGTTTTGGATTTAGAAGCAGATATTTCCCTGTGCTTACTGCTGTTTCTTCCATATGCCGGTAATGGGCTGAAAACGCCTGTTTTGGGACTCTGCAGAGAAAGTCTCTGCAGGCTGCTGAATCCACACACGGGTTTAACTCTGGAAGTTGAGTGCACACATTGAAAACCGTTCTGTTAGATAGCTGCGTTTTGGATTTAGAAGCAGATATTTCCCTGTGCTTACTGCTGTTTCTTCCATATGCCGGTAATGGGCTGAAAACGCCTGTTTTGGGACTCTGCAGAGAAAGTGTTTGCAGACTGCTGAATCCACACACGGGTTTAACTCTGGAGGTTGAGTGCACACATTGACAACCGTTCTGTTAGATAGCTGCGTTTTGGATTTAGAAGCAGATATTTCCCTGTGCTTACTGCTGTTTCTTCCATATGCCGGTAATGGGCTGAAAACGCCTGTTTTGGGACTCTGCAGAGAAAGTCTCTGCAGACTGCTGAATCCACACACGGGTTTAACACTGGAAGTTGAGTGCACACATTGACAACCGTTCTGTTAGATAGCTGCGTTTTGGATTTAGAAGCAGATATTTCCCTGTGCTTACTGCTGCTTCTTCCATATGCCGGTAATGGGCTGAAAACGCCTGTTTTGGGACTCTGCAGAGAAAGTCTCTGCAGGCTGCTGAATCCACAAACGGGTTTAACTCTGGAAGTTGAGTGCACACATTGACAACCGTTCTGTTAGATAGCTGCGTTTTGGATTTAGAAGCAGATATTTCCCTGTGCTTACTGCTGTTTCTTCCATATGCCGGTAATGGGCTGAAAACGCCTGTTTTGGGACTCTGCAGAGAAAGTCTCTGCAGACTGCTGAATCCACACACGGGTTTAACTCTGGAAGTTGAGTGCACACATTGACAACCGTTCTGTTAGATAGCTGCGTTTTGGATTTAGAAGCAGATATTTCCCTGTGCTTACTGCTGTTTCTTCCATATGCCGGTAATGGGCTGAAAACGCCTGTTTTGGGACTCTGCAGAGAAAGTCTCTGCAGACTGCTGAATCCACACACGGGTTTAACTCTGGAAGTTGAGTGCACACATTGACAACCGTTCTGTTAGATAGCTGCGTTTTGGATTTAGAAGCAGATATTTCCCTGTGCTTACTGCTGTTTCTTCCATATGCCGGTAATGGGCTGAAAACGCCTGTTTTGGGACTCTGCAGATAAAGTGTTTGCAGACTGCTGAATCCACACACGGGTTTAACTCTGGAAGTTGAGTGCACACATTGACAACCGTTCTGTTAGATAGCTGCGTTTTGGATTTAGAAGCAGATATTTCCCTGTGCTTACTGCTGCTTCTTCCATATGCCGGTAATGGGCTGAAAACGCCTGTTTTGGGACTCTGCAGAGAAAGTCTCTGCAGGCTGCTGAATCCACAAACGGGTTTAACTCTGGAAGTTGAGTGCACACATTGACAACCGTTCTGTTAGATAGCTGCGTTTTGGATTTAGAAGCAGATATTTCCCTGTGCTTACTGCTGTTTCTTCCATATGCCGGTAATGGGCTGAAAACGCCTGTTTTGGGACTCTGCAGAGAAAGTCTCTGCAGACTGCTGAATCCACACACGGGTTTAACTCTGGAAGTTGAGTGCACACATTGACAACCGTTCTGTTAGATAGCTGCGTTTTGGATTTAGAAGCAGATATTTCCCTGTGCTTACTGCTGTTTCTTCCATATGCCGGTAATGGGCTGAAAACGCCTGTTTTGGGACTCTGCAGAGAAAGTCTCTGCAGACTGCTGAATCCACACACGGGTTTAACTCTGGAAGTTGAGTGCACACATTGACAACCGTTCTGTTAGATAGCTGCGTTTTGGATTTAGAAGCAGATATTTCCCTGTGCTTACTGCTGTTTCTTCCATATGCCGGTAATGGGCTGAAAACGCCTGTTTTGGGACTCTGCAGAGAAAGTCTCTGCAGACTGCTGAATCCACACACGGGTTTAACTCTGGAAGTTGAGTGCACACATTGACAACCGTTCTGTTAGATAGCTGCGTTTTGGATTTAGAAGCAGATATTTCCCTGCGCTTACTGCTGTTTCTTCCATATGCCGGTAATGGGCTGAAAACGCCTGTTTTGGGACTCTGCAGAGAAAGTGTTTGCGGACTGCTGAATCCACACACGGGTTTAACTCTGGAAGTTGAGTGCACACATTGACAACCGTTCTGTTAGATAGCTGCGTTTTGGATTTAGAAGCAGATATTTCCCTGTGCTTTCTGCTGTTTCTTCCATATGCCGGTAATGGGCTGAAAACGCCTGTTTTGGGACTCTGCAGAGAAAGTCTCTGCAGACTGCTGAATCCACACACGGGTTTAACTCTGGAAGTTGAGTGCACACATTGACAACCGTTCTGTTAGATAGCTGCGTTTTGGATTTAGAAGCAGATATTTCCCTGTGCTTACTGCTGTTTCTTCCATATGCCGGTAATGGGCTGAAAACGCCTGTTTTGGGACTCTGCAGAGAAAGTGTTTATAGACTGCTGAATCCACACACGGGTTTAACTCTGGAAGTTGAGTGCACACATTGACAACAGTTCTGTTAGATAGCTGCGTTTTGGATTTAGAAGCAGATATTTCCCTGTGCTTACTGCTGTTTCTTCCATATGCCGGTAATGGGCTGAAAACGCCTGTTTTGGGACTCTGCAGAGAAAGTGTTTGCAGACTGCTGAATCCACACACGGGTTTAACTCTGGAAGTTGAGTGCACACATTAACAACCGTTCTGTTAGATAGCTGCGTTTTGGATTTAGAAGCAGATATTTCCCTGTGCTTACTGCTGTTTCTTCCATATGCCGGTAATGGGCTGAAAACGCCTGTTTTGGGACTCTGCAGAGAAAGTCTCTGCAGACTGCTAAATCCACACACGTGTTTAACTCGGGAAGTTGAGTGCACACGTTGACAACCGTTCTGTTAGATAGCTGCGTTTTGGATTTAGAAGCAGATATTTCCCTGTGCTTACTGCTGCTTCTTCCATATGCCGGTAATGGGCTGAAAACGCCTGTTTTGGGACTCTGCAGAGAAAGTGTTTGCAGACTGCTGAATCCACACACGGGTTTAACTCTGGAAGTTGAGTGCACACATTGACAACCGTTCTGTTAGATAGCTGCGTTTTGGATTTAGAAGCAGATATTTCCCTGTGCTTACTGCTGTTTCTTCCATATGCCGGTAATGGGCTGAAAACGCCTGTTTTGGGACTCTGCAGAGAAAGTCTCTGCAGACTGCTGAATCCACACACGGGTTTAACTCTGGAAGTTGAGTGCACACATTGACAACCGTTCTGTTAGATAGCTGCGTTTTGGATTTAGAAGCAGATATTTCCCTGTGCTTACTGCTGTTTCTTCCATATGCCGGTAATGGGCTGAAAACGCCTGTTTTGGGACTCTGCAGAGAAAGTCTCTGCAGACTGCTGAATCCACACACGGGTTTAACTCTGGAAGTTGAGTGCACACATTGACAACCGTTCTGTTAGATAGCTGGGTTTTGGATTTAGAAGCAGATATTTCCCTGTGCTTACTGCTGTTTCTTCCATATGCCGGTAATGGGCTGAAAACGCCTGTTTTGGGACTCTGCAGAGAAAGTCTCTGCAGGCTGCTGAATCCACACACGGGTTTAACTCTGGAAGTTGAGTGCACACATTGACAACCGTTCTGTTAGATAGCTGCGTTTTGGATTTAGAAGCAGATATTTCCCTGTGCTTACTGCTGTTTCTTCCATATGCCGGTAATGGGCTGAAAACGCCTGTTTTGGGACTCTGCAGAGAAAGTCTCTGCAGACTGCTGAATCCACACACGGGTTTAACTCTGGAAGTTGAGTGCACACATTGACAACCGTTCTGTTAGATAGCTGCGTTTTGGATTTAGAAGCAGATATTTCCCTGTGCTTACTGCTGTTTCTTCCATATACCGGTAATGGGCTGAAAACGCCTGTTTTGGGACTCTGCAGAGAAAGTCTCTGCAGACTGCTGAATCCACACACGGGTTTAACTCTGGAAGTTGAGTGCACACATTGACAACCGTTCTGTTAGATAGCTGCGTTTTGGATTTAGAAGCAGATATTTCCCTGTGCTTACTGCTGTTTCTTCCATATGCCGGTAATGGGCTGAAAACGCCTGTTTTGGGACTCTGTAGAGAAAGTCTCTGCAGACTGCTGAATCCACACACGGGTTTAACTCTGGAAGTTGAGTGCACACATTGACAACCGTTCTGTTAGATAGCTGCGTTTTGGATTTAGAAGCAGATATTTCCCTGTGCTTACTGCTGTTTCTTCCATATGCCGGTAATGGGCTGAAAACGCCTGTTTTGGGACTCTGCAGAGAAAGTGTTTGCAGACTGCTGAATCCACACACGGGTTTAACTCTGGAAGTTGAGTGCACACATTGACAACCGTTCTGTTAGATAGCTGCGTTTTGGATTTAGAAGCAGATATTTCCCTGTGCTTACTGCTGTTTCTTCCATATGCCGGTAATGGGCTGAAAACGCCTGTTTTGGGACTCTGCAGAGAAAGTGTTTGCAGACTGCTGAATCCACACACGGGTTTAACTCTGGAAGTTGAGTGCACACATTGACAACCGTTCTGTTAGATAGCTGCGTTTTGGATTTAGAAGCAGATATTTCCCTGTGCTTACTGCTGTTTCTTCCATATGCCGGTAATGGGCTGAAAACGCCTGTTTTGGGACACTGCAGAGAAAGTCTCTGCAGACTGCTGAATCCACACACGGGTTTAACTCTGGAAGTTGAGTGCACACATTGACAACCGTTCTGTTAGATAGCTGGGTTTTGGATTTAGAAGCAGATATTTCCCTGTGCTTACTGCTGTTTCTTCCATATGCCGGTAATGGGCTGAAAACGCCTGTTTTGGGACTCTGCAGAGAAAGTCTCTGCAGGCTGCTGAATCCACACATGGGTTTAACTCTGGAAGTTGAGTGCACACATTGACAACCGTTCTGTTAGATAGCTGCGTTTTGGATTTAGAAGCAGATATTTCCCTGTGCTTACTGCTGTTTCTTCCATATGCCGGTAATGGGCTGAAAACGCCTGTTTTGGGACTCTGCAGAGAAAGTCTCTGTAGGCTGCTGAATCCACACACGGGTTTAACTCTGGAAGTTGAGTGCACACATTGACAACCGTTCTGTTAGATAGCTGCGTTTTGGATTTAGAAGCAGATATTTCCCTGTGCTTACTGCTGTTTCTTCCATATGCCGGTAATGGGCTGAAAACGCCTGTTTTGGGACTCTGCAGAGAAAGTCTCTGCAGACTGCTGAATCCACACACGGGTTTAACTCTGGAAGTTGAGTGCACACATTGACAACCGTTCTGTTAGATAGCTGCGTTTTGGATTTAGAAGCAGATATTTCCCTGTGCTTACTGCTGTTTCTTCCATATGCCGGTAATGGGCTGAAAACGCCTGTTTTGGGACTCTGCAGAGAAAGTCTCTGCAGACTGCTGAATCCACACACGGGTTTAACTCTGGAAGTTGAGTGCACACATTGACAACCGTTCTGTTAGATAGCTGCGTTTTGGATTTAGAAGCAGATATTTCCCTGTGCTTACTGCTGTTTCTTCCATATGCCGGTAATGGGCTGAAAACGCCTGTTTTGGGACTCTGCAGAGAAAGTGTTTATAGACTGCTGAATCCACACACGGGTTTAACTCTGGAAGTTGAGTGCACACATTGACAACCGTTCTGTTAGATAGCTGCGTTTTGGATTTAGAAGCAGATATTTCCCTGTGCTTACTGCTGTTTCTTCCATATGCCGGTAATGGGCTGAAAACGCCTGTTTTGGGACTCTGCAGAGAAAGTGTTTGCAGACTGCTGAATCCACACACGGGTTTAACTCTGGAAGTTGAGTGCACACATTAACAACCGTTCTGTTAGATAGCTGCGTTTTGGATTTAGAAGCAGATATTTCCCTGTGCTTACTGCTGTTTCTTCCATATGCCGGTAATGGGCTGAAAACGCCTGTTTTGGGACTCTGCAGAGAAAGTCTCTGCAGACTGCTAAATCCACACACGTGTTTAACTCGGGAAGTTGAGTGCACACGTTGACAACCGTTCTGTTAGATAGCTGCGTTTTGGATTTAGAAGCAGATATTTCCCTGTGCTTACTGCTGCTTCTTCCATATGCCGGTAATGGGCTGAAAACGCCTGTTTTGGGACTCTGCAGAGAAAGTGTTTGCAGACTGCTGAATCCACACACGGGTTTAACTCTGGAAGTTGAGTGCACACATTGACAACCGTTCTGTTAGATAGCTGCGTTTTGGATTTAGAAGCAGATATTTCCCTGTGCTTACTGCTGTTTCTTCCATATGCCGGTAATGGGCTGAAAACGCCTGTTTTGGGACTCTGCAGAGAAAGTGTTTGCAGACTGCTGAATCCACACACGGGTTTAACTCTGGAAGTTGAGTGCACACATTGACAACCGTTCTGTTAGATAACTGCGTTTTGGATTTAGAAGCAGATATTTCCCTGTGCTTACTGCTGTTTCTTCCATATGCCGGTAATGGGCTGAAAACGCCTGTTTTGGGACTCTGCAGAGAAAGTCTCTGCAGACTGCTGAATCCACACACGGGTTTAACTCTGGAAGTTGAGTGCACACATTGACAACCGTTCTGTTAGATAGCTGGGTTTTGGATTTAGAAGCAGATATTTCCCTGTGCTTACTGCTGTTTCTTCCATATGCCGGTAATGGGCTGAAAACGCCTGTTTTGGGACTCTGCAGAGAAAGTCTCTGCAGGCTGCTGAATCCACACACGGGTTTAACTCTGGAAGTTGAGTGCACACATTGACAACCGTTCTGTTAGATAGCTGCGTTTTGGATTTAGAAGCAGATATTTCCCTGTGCTTACTGCTGTTTCTTCCATATGCCGGTAATGGGCTGAAAACGCCTGTTTTGGGACTCTGCAGAGAAAGTCTCTGCAGACTGCTGAATCCACACACGGGTTTAACTCTGGAAGTTGAGTGCACACATTGACAACCGTTCTGTTAGATAGCTGCGTTTTGGATTTAGAAGCAGATATTTCCCTGTGCTTACTGCTGTTTCTTCCATATGCCGGTAATGGGCTGAAAACGCCTGTTTTGGGACTCTGCAGAGAAAGTCTCTGCAGACTGCTGAATCCACACACGGGTTTAACTCTGGAAGTTGAGTGCACACATTGACAACCGTTCTGTTAGATAGCTGCGTTTTGGATTTAGAAGCAGATATTTCCCTGTGCTTACTGCTGTTTCTTCCATATGCCGGTAATGGGCTGAAAACGCCTGTTTTGGGACTCTGTAGAGAAAGACTCTGCAGACTGCTGAATCCACACACGGGTTTAACTCTGGAAGTTGAGTGCACACATTGACAACCGTTCTGTTAGATAGCTGCGTTTTGGATTTAGAAGCAGATATTTCCCTGTGCTTACTGCTGTTTCTTCCATATGCCGGTAATGGGCTGAAAACGCCTGTTTTGGGACTCTGCAGAGAAAGTGTTTGCAGACTGCTGAATCCACACACGGGTTTAACTCTGGAAGTTGAGTGCACACATTGACAACCGTTCTGTTAGATAGCTGCGTTTTGGATTTAGAAGCAGATATTTCCCTGTGCTTACTGCTGTTTCTTCCGTATGCCGGTAATGGGCTGAAAACGCCTGTTTTGGGACTCTGCAGAGAAAGTGTTTGCAGGCTGCTGAATCCACACACGGGTTTAACTCTGGAAGTTGAGTGCACACATTGACAACCGTTCTGTTAGATAGCTGCGTTTTGGATTTAGAAGCAGATATTTCCCTGTGCTTACTGCTGTTTCTTCCATATGCCGGTAATGGGCTGAAAACGCCTGTTTTGGGACACTGCAGAGAAAGTCTCTGCAGACTGCTGAATCCACACACGGGTTTAACTCTGGAAGTTGAGTGCACACATTGACAACCGTTCTGTTAGATAGCTGGGTTTTGGATTTAGAAGCAGATATTTCCCTGTGCTTACTGCTGTTTCTTCCATATGCCGGTAATGGGCTGAAAACGCCTGTTTTGGGACTCTGCAGAGAAAGTCTCTGCAGGCTGCTGAATCCACACATGGGTTTAACTCTGGAAGTTGAGTGCACACATTGACAACCGTTCTGTTAGATAGCTGCGTTTTGGATTTAGAAGCAGATATTTCCCTGTGCTTACTGCTGTTTCTTCCATATGCCGGTAATGGGCTGAAAACGCCTGTTTTGGGACTCTGCAGAGAAAGTCTCTGTAGGCTGCTGAATCCACACACGGGTTTAACTCTGGAAGTTGAGTGCACACATTGACAACCGTTCTGTTAGATAGCTGCGTTTTGGATTTAGAAGCAGATATTTCCCTGTGCTTACTGCTGTTTCTTCCATATGCCGGTAATGGGCTGAAAACGCCTGTTTTGGGACTCTGCAGAGAAAGTCTCTGCAGACTGCTGAATCCACACACGGGTTTAACTCTGGAAGTTGAGTGCACACATTGACAACCGTTCTGTTAGATAGCTGCGTTTTGGATTTAGAAGCAGATATTTCCCTGTGCTTACTGCTGTTTCTTCCATATGCCGGTAATGGGCTGAAAACGCCTGTTTTGGGACTCTGCAGAGAAAGTCTCTGCAGACTGCTGAATCCACACACGGGTTTAACTCTGGAAGTTGAGTGCACACATTGACAACCGTTCTGTTAGATAGCTGCGTTTTGGATTTAGAAGCAGATATTTCCCTGTGCTTACTGCTGTTTCTTCCATATGCCGGTAATGGGCTGAAAACGCCTGTTTTGGGACTCTGCAGAGAAAGTCTCTGCAGACTGCTGAATCCACACACGGGTTTAACTCTGGAAGTTGAGTGCACACATTGACAACCGTTCTGTTAGATAGCTGCGTTTTGGATTTAGAAGCAGATATTTCCCTGTGCTTACTGCTGTTTCTTCCATATGCCGGTAATGGGCTGAAAACGCCTGTTTTGGGACTCTGCAGAGAAAGTCTCTGCAGACTGCTGAATCCACACACGGGTTTAACTCTGGAAGTTGAGTGCACACATTGACAACCGTTCTGTTAGATAGCTGCGTTTTGGATTTAGAAGCAGATATTTCCCTGTGCTTACTGCTGTTTCTTCCATATGACGGTAATGGGCTGAAAACGCCTGTTTTGGGACTCTGCAGAGAAAGTCTCTGCAGGCTGCTGAATCCACACACGGGTTTAACTCTGGAAGTTGAGTGCACACATTGACAACCGTTCTGTTAGATAGCTGCGTTTTGGATTTAGAAGCACATATTTCCCTGTGCTTACTGCTGTTTCTTCCATATGCCGGTAATGGGCTGAAAACGCCTGTTTTGGGACTCTGCAGAGAAAGTCTCTGCAGACTGCTGAATCCACACACGGGTTTAACTCTGGAAGTTGAGTGCACACATTGACAACCGTTCTGTTAGATAGCTGCGTTTTGGATTTAGAAGCAGATATTTCCCTGTGCTTACTGCTGTTTCTTCCATATGCCGGTAATGGGCTGAAAACGCCTGTTTTGGGACTCTGCAGAGAAAGTCTCTGCAGGCTGCTGAATCCACACACGGGTTTAACTCTGGAAGTTGAGTGCACACATTGACAACCGTTCTGTTAGATAGCTGCGTTTTGGATTTAGAAGCAGATATTTCCCTGTGCTTACTGCTGTTTCTTCCATATGCCGGTAATGGGCTGAAAACGCCTGTTTTGGGACTCTGCAGAGAAAGTCTCTGCAGGCTGCTGAATCCACACACGGGTTTAACTCTGGAAGTTGAGTGCACACATTGACAACCGTTCTGTTAGATAGCTGCGTTTTGGATTTAGAAGCAGATATTTCCCTGTGCTTACTGCTGTTTCTTCCATATGCCGGTAATGGGCTGAAAACGCCTGTTTTGGGACTCTGCAGAGAAAGTCTCTGCAGGCTGCTGAATCCACACACGGGTTTAACTCTGGAAGTTGAGTGCACACATTGACAACCGTTCTGTTAGATAGCTGCGTTTTGGATTTAGAAGCAGATATTTCCCTGTGCTTACTGCTGTTTCTTCCATATGCCGGTAATGGGCTGAAAACGCCTGTTTTGGGACTCTGCAGAGAAAGTGTTTGCAGACTGCTGAATCCACACACGGGTTTAACTCTGAAAGTTGAGTGCACACATTGACAACCGTTCTGTTAGATAGCTGGGTTTTGGATTTAGAAGCAGATATTTCCCTGTGCTTACTACTGTTTCTTCCATATGCCGGTAATGGGCTGAAAACGCCTGTTTTGGGACTCTGCAGAGAAAGTCTCTGCAGGCTGCTGAATCCACACACGGGTTTAACTCTGGAAGTTGAGTGCACACATTGACAACCGTTCTGTTAGATAGCTGCGTTTTGGATTTAGAAGCAGATATTTCCCTGTGCTTACTGCTGTTTCTTCCATATGCCGGTAATGGGCAGAAAACGCCTGTTTTGGGACTCTGCAGAGAAAGTCTCTGCAGACTGCTGAATCCACACACGGGTTTAACTCTGGAAGTTGAGTGCACACATTGACAACCGTTCTGTTAGATAGCTGCGTTTTGGATTTAGAAGCAGATATTTCCCTGTGCTTACTGCTGTTTCTTCCATATGCCGGTAATGGGCTGAAAACGCCTGTTTTGGGACTCTGCAGAGAAACTGTTTGCAGACTGCTGAATCCACACACGGGTTTAACTCTGGAAGTTGAGTGCACACATTGACAACCGTTCTGTTAGATAGCTGCGTTTTGGATTTAGAAGCAGATATTTCCCTGTGCTTACTGCTGTTTCTTCCATATGCCGGTAATGGGCTGAAAACGCCTGTTTTGGGACTCTGCAGAGAAAGTCTCTGCAGACTGCTGAATCCACACACGGGTTTAACTCTGGAAGTTGAGTGCACACATTGACAACCGTTCTGTTAGATAGCTGCGTTTTGGATTTAGAAGCAGATATTTCCCTGTGCTTACTGCTGTTTCTTCCATATGCCGGTAATGGGCTGAAAACGCCTGTTTTGGGACTCTGCAGAGAAAGTCTCTGCAGACTGCTGAATCCACACACGGGTTTAACTCTGGAAGTTGAGTGCACACATTGACAACCGTTCTGTTAGATAGCTGCGTTTTGGATTTAGAAGCAGATATTTCCCTGTGCTTACTGCTGTTTCTTCCATATGCCGGTAATGGGCTGAAAACGCCTGTTTTGGGACTCTGCAGAGAAAGTCTCTGCAGGCTGCTGAATCCACACACGGGTTTAACTCTGGAAGTTGAGTGCACACATTGACAACCGTTCTGTTAGATAGCTGCGTTTTGGATTTAGAAGCACATATTTCCCTGTGCTTACTGCTGTTTCTTCCATATGCCGGTAATGGGCTGAAAACGCCTGTTTTGGGACTCTGCAGAGAAAGTCTCTGCAGACTGCTGAATCCACACACGGGTTTAACTCTGGAAGTTGAGTGCACACATTGACAACCGTTCTGTTAGATAGCTGCGTTTTGGATTTAGAAGCAGATATTTCCCTGTGCTTACTGCTGTTTCTTCCATATGCCGGTAATGGGCTGAAAACGCCTGTTTTGGGACTCTGCAGAGAAAGTCTCTGCAGGCTGCTGAATCCACACACGGGTTTAACTCTGGAAGTTGAGTGCACACATTGACAACCGTTCTGTTAGATAGCTGCGTTTTGGATTTAGAAGCAGATATTTCCCTGTGCTTACTGCTGTTTCTTCCATATGCCGGTAATGGGCTGAAAACGCCTGTTTTGGGACTCTGCAGAGAAAGTCTCTGCAGGCTGCTGAATCCACACACGGGTTTAACTCTGGAAGTTGAGTGCACACATTGACAACCGTTCTGTTAGATAGCTGCGTTTTGGATTTAGAAGCAGATATTTCCCTGTGCTTACTGCTGTTTCTTCCATATGCCGGTAATGGGCTGAAAACGCCTGTTTTGGGACTCTGCAGAGAAAGTCTCTGCAGGCTGCTGAATCCACACACGGGTTTAACTCTGGAAGTTGAGTGCACACATTGACAACCGTTCTGTTAGATAGCTGCGTTTTGGATTTAGAAGCAGATATTTCCCTGTGCTTACTGCTGTTTCTTCCATATGCCGGTAATGGGCTGAAAACGCCTGTTTTGGGACTCTGCAGAGAAAGTGTTTGCAGACTGCTGAATCCACACACGGGTTTAACTCTGAAAGTTGAGTGCACACATTGACAACCGTTCTGTTAGATAGCTGGGTTTTGGATTTAGAAGCAGATATTTCCCTGTGCTTACTACTGTTTCTTCCATATGCCGGTAATGGGCTGAAAACGCCTGTTTTGGGACTCTGCAGAGAAAGTCTCTGCAGGCTGCTGAATCCACACACGGGTTTAACTCTGGAAGTTGAGTGCACACATTGACAACCGTTCTGTTAGATAGCTGCGTTTTGGATTTAGAAGCAGATATTTCCCTGTGCTTACTGCTGTTTCTTCCATATGCCGGTAATGGGCAGAAAACGCCTGTTTTGGGACTCTGCAGAGAAAGTCTCTGCAGACTGCTGAATCCACACACGGGTTTAACTCTGGAAGTTGAGTGCACACATTGACAACCGTTCTGTTAGATAGCTGCGTTTTGGATTTAGAAGCAGATATTTCCCTGTGCTTACTGCTGTTTCTTCCATATGCCGGTAATGGGCTGAAAACGCCTGTTTTGGGACTCTGCAGAGAAACTGTTTGCAGACTGCTGAATCCACACACGGGTTTAACTCTGGAAGTTGAGTGCACACATTGACAACCGTTCTGTTAGATAGCTGCGTTTTGGATTTAGAAGCAGATATTTCCCTGTGCTTACTGCTGTTTCTTCCATATGCCGGTAATGGGCTGAAAACGCCTGTTTTGGGACTCTGCAGAGAAAGTCTCTGCAGACTGCTGAATCCACACACGGGTTTAACTCTGGAAGTTGAGTGCACACATTGACAACCGTTCTGTTAGATAGCTGCGTTTTGGATTTAGAAGCAGATATTTCCCTGTGCTTACTGCTGTTTCTTCCATATGCCGGTAATGGGCTGAAAACGCCTGTTTTGGGACTCTGCAGAGAAAGTCTCTGCAGACTGCTGAATCCACACACGGGTTTAACTCTGGAAGTTGAGTGCACACATTGACAACCGTTCTGTTAGATAGCTGCGTTTTGGATTTAGAAGCAGATATTTCCCTGTGCTTACTGCTGTTTCTTCCATATGCCGGTAATGGGCTGAAAACGCCTGTTTTGGGACTCTGCAGAGAAAGTCTCTGCAGGCTGCTGAATCCACACACGGGTTTAACTCTGGAAGTTGAGTGCACACATTGACAACCGTTCTGTTAGATAGCTGCGTTTTGGATTTAGAAGCAGATATTTCCCTGTGCTTACTGCTGTTTCTTCCATATGCCGGTAATGGGCTGAAAACGCCTGTTTTGGGACTCTGCAGAGAAAGTCTCTGCAGGCTGCTGAATCCACACACGGGTTTAACTCTGGAAGTTGAGTGCACACATTGACAACCGTTCTGTTAGATAGCTGCGTTTTGGATTTAGAAGCAGATATTTCCCTGTGCTTACTGCTGTTTCTTCCATATGCCGGTAATGGGCTGAAAACGCCTGTTTTGGGACTCTGCAGAGAAAGTGTTTGCAGACTGCTGAATCCACACACGGGTTTAACTCTGGAAGTTGAGTGCACACATTGACAACCGTTCTGTTAGATAGCTGCGTTTTGGATTTAGAAGCAGATATTTCCCTGTGCTTACTGCTGTTTCGTCCATATGCCGGTAATGGGCTGAAAACGCCTGTTTTGGGACTCTGCAGAGAAAGTCTCTGCAGGCTGCTGAATCCACACACGGGTTTAACTCTGGAAGTTGAGTGCACACATTGACAACCGTTCTGTTAGATAGCTGCGTTTTGGATTTAGAAGCAGATATTTCCCTGTGCTTACTGCTGTTTCTTCCATATGCCGGTAATGGGCTGAAAACGCCTGTTTTGGGACTCTGCAGAGAAAGTCTCTGCAGACTGCTGAATCCACACACGGGTTTAACTCTGGAAGTTGAGTGCACACATTGACAACCGTTCTGTTAGATAGCTGCGTTTTGGATTTAGAAGCAGATATTTCCCTGTGCTTACTGCTCTTTCTTCCATATGCCGGTAATGGGCTGAAAACGCCTGTTTTGGGACTCTGCAGAGAAAGTCTCTGCAGGCTGCTGAATCCACACACGGGTTTAACTCTGGAAGTTGAGTGCACACATTGACAACCGTTCTGTTAGATAGCTGCGTTTTGGATTTAGAAGCAGATATTTCCCTGTGCTTACTGCTGTTTCTTCCATATGCCGGTAATGGGCTGAAAACGCCTGTTTTGGGACTCTGCAGAGAAAGTCTCTGCAGGCTGCTGAATCCACACACGGGTTTAACTCTGGAAGTTGAGTGCACACATTGACAACCGTTCTGTTAGATAGCTGGGTTTTGGATTTAGAAGCAGATATTTCCCTGTGCTTACTGCTGTTTCTTAAATATGCCGGTAATGGGCTGAAAACGCCTGTTTTGGGACTCTGCAGAGAAAGTCTCTGCAGGCTGCTGAATCCACACACGGGTTTAACTCTGGAAGTTGAGTGCACACATTGACAACCGTTCTGTTAGATAGCTGCGTTTTGGATTTAGAAGCAGATATTTCCCTGTGCTTACTGCTGTTTCTTCCATATGCCGGTAATGGGCTGAAAACGCCTGTTTTGGGACTCTGCAGAGAAAGTCTCTGCAGACTGCTGAATCCACACACGGGTTTAACTCTGGAAGTTGAGTGCACACATTGACAACCGTTCTGTTAGATAGCTGCGTTTTGGATTTAGAAGCAGATATTTCCCTGTGCTTACTGCTGTTTCTTCCATATGCCGGTAATGGGCTGAAAATGCCTGTTTTGGGACTCTGCAGAGAAACTGTTTGCAGACTGCTGAATCCACACACGGGTTTAACTCTGGAAGTTGAGTGCACACATTGACAACCGTTCTGTTAGATAGCTGCGTTTTGGATTTAGAAGCAGATATTTCCCTGTGCTTACTGCTGTTTCTTCCATATGCCGGTAATGGGCTGAAAACGCCTGTTTTGGGACTCTGCAGAGAAAGTCTCTGCAGGCTGCTGAATCCACACACGGGTTTAACTCTGGAAGTTGAGTGCACACATTGACAACCGTTCTGTTAGATAGCTGCGTTTTGGATTTAGAAGCAGATATTTCCCTGTGCTTACTGCTGTTTCTTCCATATGCCGGTAATGGGCTGAAAACGCCTGTTTTGGGACTCTGCAGAGAAAGTCTCTGCAGACTGCTGAATCCACACACGGGTTTAACTCTGGAAGTTGAGTGCACACATTGACAACCGTTCTGTTAGATAGCTGCGTTTTGGATTTAGAAGCAGATATTTCCCTGTGCTTACTGCTGTTTCTTCCATATGCCGGTAATGGGCTGAAAACGCCTGTTTTGGGACTCTGCAGAGAAAGTCTCTGCAGACTGCTGAATCCACACACGGGTTTAACTCTGGAAGTTGAGTGCACACATTGACAACCGTTCTGTTAGATAGCTGCGTTTTGGATTTAGAAGCAGATATTTCCCTGTGCTTACTGCTGTTTCTTCCATATGCCGGTAATGGGCTGAAAACGCCTGTTTTGGGACTCTGCAGAGAAAGTCTCTGCAGGCTGCTGAATCCACACACGGGTTTAACTCTGGAAGTTGAGTGCACACATTGACAACCGTTCTGTTAGATAGCTGCGTTTTGGATTTAGAAGCAGATATTTCCCTGTGCTTACTGCTGTTTCTTCCATATGCCGGTAATGGGCTGAAAACGCATGTTTTGGGACTCTGCAGAGAAAGTGTTTGCAGACTGCTGAATCCACACACGGGTTTAACTCTGGAAGTTGAGTGCACACATTGACAACCGTTCTGTTAGATAGCTGCGTTTTGGATTTAGAAGCAGATATTTCCCTGTGCTTACTGCTGCTTCTTCCATATGCCGGTAATGGGCTGAAAACGCCTGTTTTGGGACTCTGCAGAGAAAGTGTTTGCAGACTGCTGAATCCACACACGGGTTTAACTCTGGAAGTTGAGTGCACACATTGACAACCGTTCTGTTAGATAGCTGCGTTTTGGATTTAGAAGCAGATATTTCCCTGTGCTTACTGCCGTTTCTTCCATATGCCGGTAATGGGCTGAAAACGCCTGTTTTGGGACTCTGCACAGAAAGTGTTTGCGGACTGCTGAATCCACACACGAGTTCATCTCTGGAAGGTGAATGCACGCATTGACAACCATTCAGTTACATAGCTGCCTTTTGGTTTTAGAAGAAGTTATTTCTCTTTACAGCATATACTCTCATTCACTCTGGAATATCCAAACGCAGCTCCTAAAAGAAACGGGTTTCTACGTATAATCAGATATTTCCCTTTACATCTTGTACCCCAGTACACTCTGATATATGCAAACGCAGCTCCTGGAAGAAACGTGTTTGTAACTCGCTGAATCTGAGCATATATTGAAGTCTCTTAGGTGAATGAAGACGCAGCAGAGGAGTTTGAAAAAAACATTTCTTCCATGTTATAGATGCACTGTTACTGCTATTGCTTTTAGGCTGGTGTTTTCCTGGAAATGTTGGTTTTAGAATTTCCATACAAATGGTTTGTAAACTGCTGCATAAGTGGAGCAGTTTAATTCGTTATGTTGAATGCCCTCATTCACAATCATTCTGTTAGCTAGCTCCGTTTTGGTTTTAGAAGCCTGTGTTTCTAGTTACAGCATATACTCCCATTCATTCTGGAATAGCCAAACGCAGCTCCCAGAATAGACGTGTTTCTAAGTCGCTGAATCTAAACATAGATTCAACTCCCTTAGGTGAACGAACACACAGCACAGCAGTTTGAAAGAAACGTTTTATTTGAGTTTTAGACGCAGTCTTATTGCTATTTCTTAGAGGCCGGTATTTTGCTGGGAATGTCTGTTTTAGAATCTGCACAAAAATCTTTTCTAAACTGCTGCATAGAAACAACAGTTTATCTCAATAAGCTGAATGCACACAGTGACAACCATTCTGTTAGATGGCTCCGTGTTTGTTTTAGAACCAGATATTTCACTTTAAACCTTATACTCCAGTACACTCTGGAATATGCAAATGCAGCTCCTGGAAGAAACGTGTTTCTTACTCGCTGAATCTGAACATATACTCAAGACTCTTAGTTGAATGAACACAGAGCAGAGCATTTTGAAGAAAACGTTTCTTCTATGTTATAGATGCAGTCTTACTGCTACTTCTTTGAGGCTGGTGTTTTGCTGCAAATGTTGATTTTAGAATTTGCATATAAAGGGTTTCTAAACTGCTGCCTAAGAAGAGCAGATTAACCCTTTAAGTTGAATGCACACATTCACAACCATTCTGTTAGATAGCTCCGTTTTGGTTTTAGAAACAGATATTTCTCTTTACAGCATTTACTCCCATACACTCTGGAATATCGAAATGCAGCTCCTAGAATAAACGTGTTTCAAACTCGCTGAATCCAAACATAGATTCAACGACCTTTGGTGAACGAACACACTGCAGAGCAGTTTGAAAGAAACGTTCCCTCTGAGTTTTAGACGCAGTCTTACTGCTATTTCTTATAGGCCGGTATTTTGCTGGAAATGTCTGTTTGAGAATCTACACAGAAATGTTTTCTAAACTGCTGCATACAAACAGCAGTTTAGCTCAGTAAGTTGAATGCACACATTGACAACCATTCCATTAGATCATCCGTTTTTCTTTTGGAACGAGACATTTGTCTTTACATCTTATACTCCAGTATACTCTGGAATAGGCAAACACAGCTCCTGGAAGAAACGTGTTGCTAATTAGCTGAATCTGAACATATATTCAAGCCTCTTATACGAATGAACACACAGCAGAGCAGTTTGAAAACAGTTTCATCCATGTTAAAGATGCAGTCTTACTGCTATTTCCTTTAGGCTGGTGTTTTGCTGGAAAGGCCTGTATGAGAATTTGCATATAAAGGGTTTCTAAAGTGCTGCATGAGAAGAGCAGTTTACCTCTTTAAGCCAAAGGCACACATTCACAACCACTCTGCTAGATAGATCCATTTTGGTTTTAGAAACAGATATTTCTCTTTACAGCATATACTCCCATTCATTCCGGAATATCCAAAGACAGCTCCTAGAATAAACGTGTTTCTATCTCGCTGAATCTAAACATAGATTAAACTCCCTTAGGTCAGAGAACACACGGCCGAGCAGGTTGAAATAAACGTTTCTTCTGAGTTTTAGACGCAGTCTTAATGCTCTTTCTTATATATGCCGGTACTGGGCCGGAAAGGCCTGTTTTCAGACTCTGCACAGAAAGTGTTTGCAGACTGCTGAATCCACACACGGGTTTAACTCTGGAAGTTGAGTGCACACATTGACAACCGTTCTGTTAGATAGCTGCGTTTTGGATTTAGAAGCAGATATTTCCCTGTGCTTACTGCTGCTTCTTCCATATGCCGGTAATGGGCTGAAAACGCCTGTTTTGGGACTCTGCAGAGAAAGTGTTTGCAGACTGCTGAATCCACACACGGGTTTAACTCTGGAAGTTGAGTGCACACATTGACAACCGTTCTGTTAGATAGCTGCGTTTTGGATTTAGAAGCAGATATTTCCCTGTGCTTACTGCTGTTTCTTCCATATGCCGGTAATGGGCTGAAAACGCCTGTTTTGGGACTCTGCAGAGAAAGTCTCTGCAGACTGCTGAATCCACACACGGGTTTAACTCTGGAAGTTGAGTGCACACATTGACAACCGTTCTGTTAGATAGTTGCGTTTTGGATTTAGAAGCAGATATTTCCCTGTGCTTACTGCTGTTTCTTCCATATGCCGGTAATGGGCTGAAAACGCCTGTTTTGGGACTCTGCAGAGAAAGTCTCTGCAGGCTGCTGAATCCACACACGGGTTTAACTCTGGAAGTTGAGTGCACACATTGACAACCGTTCTGTTAGATAGCTGCGTTTTGGATTTAGAAGCAGATATTTCCCTGTGCTTACTGCTGTTTCTTCCATATGCCGGTAATGGGCTGAAAACGCCTGTTTTGGGACTCTGCAGAGAAAGTGTTTGCAGACTGCTGAATCCACACACGGGTTTAACTCTGGAAGTTGAGGGCACACATTGACAACCGTTCTGTTAGATAGCTGGGTTTTGGATTTAGAAGCAGATATTTCCCTGTGCTTACTGCTGTTTCTTCCATATGCCGGTAATGGGCTGAAAACGCCTGTTTTGGGACTCTGCAGAGAAAGTCTCTGCAGGCTGCTGAATCCACACACGGGTTTAACTCTGGAAGTTGAGTGCACACATTGACAACCGTTCTGTTAGATAGCTGCGTTTTGGATTTAGAAGCAGATATTTCCCTGTGCTTACTGCTGTTTCTTCCATATGCCGGTAATGGGCTGAAAACGCCTGTTTTGGGACTCTGCAGAGAAAGTCTCTGCAGACTGCTGAATCCACACACGGGTTTAACTCTGGAAGTTGAGTGCACACGTTGACAACCGTTCTGTTAGATAGCTGCGTTTTGGATTTAGAAGCAGATATTTCCCTGTGCTTACTGCTGTTTCTTCCATATGCCGGTAATGGGCTGAAAACGCCTGTTTTGGGACTCTGCAGAGAAACTGTTTGCAGACTGCTGAATCCACACACGGGTTTAACTCTGGAAGTTGAGTGCACACATTGACAACCGTTCTGTTAGATAGCTGCGTTTTGGATTTAGAAGCAGATATTTCCCTGTGCTTACTGCTGTTTCTTCCATATGCCGGTAATGGGCTGAAAACGCCTGTTTTGGGACTCTGCAGAGAAAGTCTCTGCAGGCTGCTGAATCCACACACGGGTTTAACTCTGGAAGTTGAGTGCACACATTGACAACCGTTCTGTTAGATAGCTGCGTTTTGGATTTAGAAGCAGATATTTCCCTGTGCTTACTGCTGTTTCTTCCATATGCCGGTAATGGGCTGAAAACGCCTGTTTTGGGACTCTGCAGAGAAAGTCTCTGCAGACTGCTGAATCCACACACGGGTTTAACTCTGGAAGTTGAGTGCACACATTGACAACCGTTCTGTTAGATAGCTGCGTTTTGGATTTAGAAGCAGATATTTCCCTGTGCTTACTGCTGTTTCTTCCATATGCCGGTAATGGGCTGAAAACGCCTGTTTTGGGACTCTGCAGAGAAAGTCTCTGCAGACTGCTGAATCCACACACGGGTTTAACTCTGGAAGTTGAGTGCACACATTGACAACCGTTCTGTTAGATAGCTGCGTTTTGGATTTAGAAGCAGATATTTCCCTGTGCTTACTGCTGTTTCTTCCATATGCCGGTAATGGGCTGAAAACGCCTGTTTTGGGACTCTGCAGAGAAAGTCTCTGCAGGCTGCTGAATCCACACACGGGTTTAACTCTGGAAGTTGAGTGCACACATTGACAACCGTTCTGTTAGATAGCTGCGTTTTGGATTTAGAAGCAGATATTTCCCTGTGCTTACTGCTGTTTCTTCCATATGCCGGTAATGGGCTGAAAACGCCTGTTTTGGGACTCTGCAGAGAAAGTCTCTGCAGGCTGCTGAATCCACACACGGGTTTAACTCTGGAAGTTGAGTGCACACATTGACAACCGTTCTGTTAGATAGCTGCGTTTTGGATTTAGAAGCAGATATTTCCCTGTGCTTACTGCTGTTTCTTCCATATGCCGGTAATGGGCTGAAAACGCCTGTTTTGGGACTCTGCAGAGAAAGTCTCTGCAGACTGCTGAATCCACACACGGGTTTAACTCTGGAAGTTGAGTGCACACATTGACAACCGTTCTGTTAGATAGCTGCGTTTTGGATTTAGAAGCAGATATTTCCCTGTGCTTACTGCTGTTTCTTCCATATGCCGGTAATGGGCTGAAAACGCCTGTTTTGGGACTCTGCAGAGAAAGTCTCTGCAGACTGCTGAATCCACACACGGGTTTAACTCTGGAAGTTGAGTGCACACATTGACAACCGTTCTGTTAGATAGCTGCGTTTTGGATTTAGAAGCAGATATTTCCCTGTGCTTACTGCTGTTTCTTCCATATGCCGGTAATGGGCTGAAAACGCCTGTTTTGGGACTCTGCAGAGAAAGTCTCTGCAGACTGCTGAATCCACACACGGGTTTAACTCTGGAAGTTGAGTGCACACATTGACAACCGTTCTGTTAGATAGCTGCGTTTTGGATTTAGAAGCAGATATTTCCCTGTGCTTACTGCTGTTTCTTCCATATGCCGGTAATGGGCTGAAAACGCCTGTTTTGGGACTCTGCAGAGAAAGTCTCTGCAGACTGCTGAATCCACACACGGGTTTAACTCTGGAAGTTGAGTGCACACATTGACAACCGTTCTGTTAGATAGCTGCGTTTTGGATTTAGAAGCAGATATTTCCCTGTGCTTACTGCTGTTTCTTCCATATGCCGGTAATGGGCTGAAAACGCCTGTTTTGGGACTCTGCAGAGAAAGTCTCTGCAGACTGCTGAATCCACACACGGGTTTAACTCTGGAAGTTGAGTGCACACATTGACAACCGTTCTGTTAGATAGCTGCGTTTTGGATTTAGAAGCAGATATTTCCCTGTGCTTACTGCTGTTTCTTCCATATGCCGGTAATGGGCTGAAAACGCCTGTTTTGGGACTCTGCAGAGAAAGTCTCTGCAGGCTGCTGAATCCACACACGGGTTTAACTCTGGAAGTTGAGTGCACACATTGACAACCGTTCTGTTAGATAGCTGCGTTTTGGATTTAGAAGCAGATATTTCCCTGTGCTTACTGCTGTTTCTTCCATATGCCGGTAATGGGCTGAAAACGCCTGTTTTGGGACTCTGCAGAGAAAGTCTCTGCAGGCTGCTGAATCCACACACGGGTTTAACTCTGGAAGTTGAGTGCACACATTGACAACCGTTCTGTTAGATAGCTGCGTTTTGGATTTAGAAGCAGATATTTCCCTGTGCTTACTGCTGTTTCTTCCATATGCCGGTAATGGGCTGAAAACGCCTGTTTTGGGACTCTGCAGAGAAAGTCTCTGCAGACTGCTGAATCCACACACGGGTTTAACTCTGGAAGTTGAGTGCACACATTGACAACCGTTCTGTTAGATAGCTGCGTTTTGGATTTAGAAGCAGATATTTCCCTGTGCTTACTGCTGTTTCTTCCATATGCCGGTAATGGGCTGAAAACGCCTGTTTTGGGACTCTGCAGAGAAAGTCTCTGCAGACTGCTGAATCCACACACGGGTTTAACTCTGGAAGTTGAGTGCACACATTGACAACCGTTCTGTTAGATAGCTGCGTTTTGGATTTAGAAGCAGATATTTCCCTGTGCTTACTGCTGTTTCTTCCATATGCCGGTAATGGGCTGAAAACGCCTGTTTTGGGACTCTGCAGAGAAAGTCTCTGCAGACTGCTGAATCCACACACGGGTTTAACTCTGGAAGTTGAGTGCACACATTGACAACCGTTCTGTTAGATAGCTGCGTTTTGGATTTAGAAGCAGATATTTCCCTGTGCTTACTGCTGTTTCTTCCATATGCCGGTAATGGGCTGAAAACGCCTGTTTTGGGACTCTGCAGAGAAAGTCTCTGCAGACTGCTGAATCCACACACGGGTTTAACTCTGGAAGTTGAGTGCACACATTGACAACCGTTCTGTTAGATAGCTGCGTTTTGGATTTAGAAGCAGATATTTCCCTGTGCTTACTGCTGTTTCTTCCATATGCCGGTAATGGGCTGAAAACGCCTGTTTTGGGACTCTGCAGAGAAAGTCTCTGCAGACTGCTGAAGCCACACACGGGTTTAACTCTGGAAGTTGAGTGCACACATTGACAACCGTTCTGTTAGATAGCTGCGTTTTGGATTTAGAAGCAGATATTTCCCTGTGCTTACTGCTGTTTCTTCCATATGCCGGTAATGGGCTGAAAACGCCTGTTTTGGGACTCTGCAGAGAAACTGTTTGCAGACTGCTGAATCCACACACGGGTTTAACTCTGGAAGTTGAGTGCACACATTGACAACCGTTCTGTTAGATAGCTGCGTTTTGGATTTAGAAGCAGATATTTCCCTGTGCTTACTGCTGTTTCTTCCATATGCCGGTAATGGGCTGAAAACGCCTGTTTTGGGACTCTGCAGAGAAACTGTTTGCAGACTGCTGAATCCACACACGGGTTTAACTCTGGAAGTTGAGTGCACACATTGACAACCGTTCTGTTAGATAGCTGCGTTTTGGATTTAGAAGCAGATATTTCCCTGTGCTTACTGCTGTTTCTTCCATATGCCGGTAATGGGCTGAAAACGCCAGTTTTGGGACTCTGCAGAGAAAGTCTCTGCAGGCTGCTGAAGCCACACACGGGTTTAACTCTGGAAGTTGAGTGCACACATTGACAACCGTTCTGTTAGATAGCTGCGTTTTGGATTTAGAAGCAGATATTTCCCTGTGCTTACTGCTGTTTCTTCCATATGCCGGTAATGGGCTGAAAACGCCTGTTTTGGGACTCTGCAGAGAAAGTCTCTGCAGACTGCTGAATCCACACACGGGTTTAACTCTGGAAGTTGAGTGCACACATTGACAACCGTTCTGTTAGATAGCTGCGTTTTGGATTTAGAAGCAGATATTTCCCTGTGCTTACTGCTGTTTCTTCCATATGCCGGTAATGGGCTGAAAACGCCTGTTTTGGGACTCTGCAGAGAAAGTCTCTGCAGACTGCTGAATCCACACACGGGTTTAACTCTGGAAGTTGAGTGCACACATTGACAACCGTTCTGTTAGATAGCTGCGTTTTGGATTTAGAAGCAGATATTTCCCTGTGCTTACTGCTGTTTCTTCCATATGCCGGTAATGGGCTGAAAACGCCTGTTTTGGGACTCTGCAGAGAAAGTGTTTGCAGACTGCTGAATCCACACACGGGTTTAACTCTGGAAGTTGAGTGCACACATTGACAACCGTTCTGTTAGATAGCTGCGTTTTGGATTTAGAAGCAGATATTTCCCTGTGCTTACTGCTGTTTCTTCCATATGCCGGTAATGGGCTGAAAACGCCTGTTTTGGGACTCTGCAGAGAAAGTCTCTGCAGACTGCTGAATCCACACACGGGTTTAACTCTGGAAGTTGAGTGCACACATTGACAACCGTTCTGTTAGATAGCTGCGTTTTGGATTTAGAAGCAGATATTTCCCTGTGCTTACTGCTGTTTCTTCCATATGCCGGTAATGGGCTGAAAACGCCTGTTTTGGGACTCTGCAGAGAAAGTCTCTGCAGGCTGCTGAATCCACACACGGGTTTAACTCTGGAAGTTGAGTGCACACATTGACAACCGTTCTGTTAGATAGCTGCGTTTTGGATTTAGAAGCAGATATTTCCCTGTGCTTACTGCTGTTTCTTCCATATGCCGGTAATGGGCTGAAAACGCCTGTTTTGGGACTCTGCAGAGAAAGTCTCTGCAGACTGCTGAATCCACACACGGGTTTAACTCTGGAAGTTGAGTGCACACGTTGACAACCGTTCTGTTAGATAGCTGCGTTTTGGATTTAGAAGCAGATATTTCCCTGTGCTTACTGCTGTTTCTTCCATATGCCGGTAATGGGCTGAAAACGCCTGTTTTGGGACTCTGCAGAGAAACTGTTTGCAGACTGCTGAATCCACACACGGGTTTAACTCTGGAAGTTGAGTGCACACATTGACAACCGTTCTGTTAGATAGCTGCGTTTTGGATTTAGAAGCAGATATTTCCCTGTGCTTACTGCTGTTTCTTCCATATGCCGGTAATGGGCTGAAAACGCCTGTTTTGGGACTCTGCAGAGAAAGTCTCTGCAGGCTGCTGAATCCACACACGGGTTTAACTCTGGAAGTTGAGTGCACACATTGACAACCGTTCTGTTAGATAGCTGCGTTTTGGATTTAGAAGCAGATATTTCCCTGTGCTTACTGCTGTTTCTTCCATATGCCGGTAATGGGCTGAAAACGCCTGTTTTGGGACTCTGCAGAGAAAGTCTCTGCAGACTGCTGAATCCACACACGGGTTTAACTCTGGAAGTTGAGTGCACACATTGACAACCGTTCTGTTAGATAGCTGCGTTTTGGATTTAGAAGCAGATATTTCCCTGTGCTTACTGCTGTTTCTTCCATATGCCGGTAATGGGCTGAAAACGCCTGTTTTGGGACTCTGCAGAGAAAGTCTCTGCAGACTGCTGAATCCACACACGGGTTTAACTCTGGAAGTTGAGTGCACACATTGACAACCGTTCTGTTAGATAGCTGCGTTTTGGATTTAGAAGCAGATATTTCCCTGTGCTTACTGCTGTTTCTTCCATATGCCGGTAATGGGCTGAAAACGCCTGTTTTGGGACTCTGCAGAGAAAGTCTCTGCAGACTGCTGAATCCACACACGGGTTTAACTCTGGAAGTTGAGTGCACACATTGACAACCGTTCTGTTAGATAGCTGCGTTTTGGATTTAGAAGCAGATATTTCCCTGTGCTTACTGCTGTTTCTTCCATATGCCGGTAATGGGCTGAAAACGCCTGTTTTGGGACTCTGCAGAGAAAGTCTCTGCAGGCTGCTGAATCCACACACGGGTTTAACTCTGGAAGTTGAGTGCACACATTGACAACCGTTCTGTTAGATAGCTGCGTTTTGGATTTAGAAGCAGATATTTCCCTGTGCTTACTGCTGTTTCTTCCATATGCCGGTAATGGGCTGAAAACGCCTGTTTTGGGACTCTGCAGAGAAAGTCTCTGCAGACTGCTGAATCCACACACGGGTTTAACTCTGGAAGTTGAGTGCACACATTGACAACCGTTCTGTTAGATAGCTGCGTTTTGGATTTAGAAGCAGATATTTCCCTGTGCTTACTGCTGTTTCTTCCATATGCCGGTAATGGGCTGAAAACGCCTGTTTTGGGACTCTGCAGAGAAAGTCTCTGCAGACTGCTGAATCCACACACGGGTTTAACTCTGGAAGTTGAGTTCACACATTGACAACCGTTCTGTTAGATAGCTGCGTTTTGGATTTAGAAGCAGATATTTCCCTGTGCTTACTGCTGTTTCTTCCATATGCCGGTAATGGGCTGAAAACGCCTGTTTTGGGACTCTGCAGAGAAAGTCTCTGCAGACTGCTGAATCCACACACGGGTTTAACTCTGGAAGTTGAGTGCACACATTGACAACCGTTCTGTTAGATAGCTGCGTTTTGGATTTAGAAGCAGATATTTCCCTGTGCTTACTGCTGTTTCTTCCATATGCCGGTAATGGGCTGAAAACGCCTGTTTTGGGACTCTGCAGAGAAAGTCTCTGCAGACTGCTGAATCCACACACGGGTTTAACTCTGGAAGTTGAGTGCACACATTGACAACCGTTCTGTTAGATAGCTGCGTTTTGGATTTAGAAGCAGATATTTCCCTGTGCTTACTGCTGTTTCTTCCATATGCCGGTAATGGGCTGAAAACGCCTGTTTTGGGACTCTGCAGAGAAAGTCTCTGCAGACTGCTGAAGCCACACACGGGTTTAACTCTGGAAGTTGAGTGCACACATTGACAACCGTTCTGTTAGATAGCTGCGTTTTGGATTTAGAAGCAGATATTTCCCTGTGCTTACTGCTGTTTCTTCCATATGCCGGTAATGGGCTGAAAACGCCTGTTTTGGGACTCTGCAGAGAAACTGTTTGCAGACTGCTGAATCCACACACGGGTTTAACTCTGGAAGTTGAGTGCACACATTGACAACCGTTCTGTTAGATAGCTGCGTTTTGGATTTAGAAGCAGATATTTCCCTGTGCTTACTGCTGTTTCTTCCATATGCCGGTAATGGGCTGAAAACGCCTGTTTTGGGACTCTGCAGAGAAACTGTTTGCAGACTGCTGAATCCACACACGGGTTTAACTCTGGAAGTTGAGTGCACACATTGACAACCGTTCTGTTAGATAGCTGCGTTTTGGATTTAGAAGCAGATATTTCCCTGTGCTTACTGCTGTTTCTTCCATATGCCGGTAATGGGCTGAAAACGCCAGTTTTGGGACTCTGCAGAGAAAGTCTCTGCAGGCTGCTGAAGCCACACACGGGTTTAACTCTGGAAGTTGAGTGCACACATTGACAACCGTTCTGTTAGATAGCTGCGTTTTGGATTTAGAAGCAGATATTTCCCTGTGCTTACTGCTGTTTCTTCCATATGCCGGTAATGGGCTGAAAACGCCTGTTTTGGGACTCTGCAGAGAAAGTCTCTGCAGACGGCTGAATCCACACACGGGTTTAACTCTGGAAGTTGAGTGCACACATTGACAACCGTTCTGTTAGATAGCTGCGTTTTGGATTTAGAAGCAGATATTTCCCTGTGCTTACTGCTGTTTCTTCCATATGCCGGTAATGGGCTGAAAACGCCTGTTTTGGGACTCTGCAGAGAAAGTCTCTGCAGACTGCTGAATCCACACACGGGTTTAACTCTGGAAGTTGAGTGCACACATTGACAACCGTTCTGTTAGATAGCTGCGTTTTGGATTTAGAAGCAGATATTTCCCTGTGCTTACTGCTGTTTCTTCCATATGCCGGTAATGGGCTGAAAACGCCTGTTTTGGGACTCTGCAGAGAAAGTCTCTGCAGGCTGCTGAATCCACACACGGGTTTAACTCTGGAAGTTGAGTGCACACATTGACAACCGTTCTGTTAGATAGCTGCGTTTTGGATTTAGAAGCAGATATTTCCCTGTGCTTACTGCTGTTTCTTCCATATGCCGGTAATGGGCTGAAAACGCCTGTTTTGGGACTCTGCAGAGAAAGTCTCTGCAGACTGCTGAATCCACACACGGGTTTAACTCTGGAAGTTGAGTGCACACATTGACAACCGTTCTGTTAGATAGCTGCGTTTTGGATTTAGAAGCAGATATTTCCCTGTGCTTACTGCTGTTTCTTCCATATGCCGGTAATGGGCTGAAAACGCCTGTTTTGGGACTCTGCAGAGAAAGTCTCTGCAGACTGCTGAATCCACACACGGGTTTAACTCTGGAAGTTGAGTGCACACATTGACAACCGTTCTGTTAGATAGCTGCGTTTTGGATTTAGAAGCAGATATTTCCCTGTGCTTACTGCTGTTTCTTCCATATGCCGGTAATGGGCTGAAAACGCCTGTTTTGGGACTCTGCAGAGAAAGTCTCTGCAGGCTGCTGAATCCACACACGGGTTTAACTCTGGAAGTTGAGTGCACACATTGACAACCGTTCTGTTAGATAGCTGCGTTTTGGATTTAGAAGCAGATATTTCCCTGTGCTTACTGCTGTTTCTTCCATATGCCGGTAATGGGCTGAAAACGCCTGTTTTGGGACTCTGCAGAGAAAGTCTCTGCAGACTGCTGAATCCACACACGGGTTTAACTCTGCAAGTTGAGTGCACACATTGACAACCGTTCTGTTAGATAGCTGCGTTTTGGATTTAGAAGCAGATATTTCCCTGTGCTTACTGCTGTTTCTTCCATATGCCGGTAATGGGCTGAAAACGCCTGTTTTGGGACTCTGCAGAGAAACTGTTTGCAGACTGCTGAATCCACACACGGGTTTAACTCTGGAAGTTGAGTGCACACATTGACAACCGTTCTGTTAGATAGCTGCGTTTTGGATTTAGAAGCAGATATTTCCCTGTGCTTACTGCTGTTTCTTCCATATGCCGGTAATGGGCTGAAAACGCCTGTTTTGGGACTCTGCAGAGAAAGTCTCTGCAGACTCCTGAATCCACACACGGGTTTAACTCTGGAAGTTGAGTGCACACATTGACAACCGTTCTGTTAGATAGCTGCGTTTTGGATTTAGAAGCAGATATTTCCCTGTGCTTACTGCTGTTTCTTCCATATGCCGGTAATGGGCTGAAAACGCCTGTTTTGGGACTCTGCAGAGAAAGTCTCTGCAGACTGCTGAATCCACACACGGGTTTAACTCTGGAAGTTGAGTGCACACATTGACAACCGTTCTGTTAGATAGCTGCGTTTTGGATTTAGAAGCAGATATTTCCCTGTGCTTACTGCTGTTTCTTCCATATGCCGGTAATGGGCTGAAAACGCCTGTTTTGGGACTCTGCAGAGAAACTGTTTGCAGACTGCTGAATCCACACACGGGTTTAACTCTGGAAGTTGAGTGCACACATTGACAACCGTTCTGTTAGATAGCTGCGTTTTGGATTTAGAAGCAGATATTTCCCTGTGCTTACTGCTGTTTCTTCCATATGCCGGTAATGGGCTGAAAACGCCAGTTTTGGGACTCTGCAGAGAAAGTCTCTGCAGGCTGCTGAATCCACACACGGGTTTAACTCTGGAAGTTGAGTGCACACATTGACAACCGTTCTGTTAGATAGCTGCGTTTTGGATTTAGAAGCAGATATTTCCCTGTGCTTACTGCTGTTTCTTCCATATGCCGGTAATGGGCTGAAAACGCCTGTTTTGGGACTCTGCAGAGAAAGTCTCTGCAGACTGCTGAATCCACACACGGGTTTAACTCTGGAAGTTGAGTGCACACATTGACAACCGTTCTGTTAGATAGCTGCGTTTTGGATTTAGAAGCAGATATTTCCCTGTGCTTACTGCTGTTTCTTCCATATGCCGGTAATGGGCTGAAAACGCCTGTTTTGGGACTCTGCAGAGAAAGTCTCTGCAGACTGCTGAAGCCACACACGGGTTTAACTCTGGAAGTTGAGTGCACACATTGACAACCGTTCTGTTAGATAGCTGCGTTTTGGATTTAGAAGCAGATATTTCCCTGTGCTTACTGCTGTTTCTTCCATATGCCGGTAATGGGCTGAAAACGCCTGTTTTGGGACTCTGCAGAGAAAGTCTCTGCAGACTGCTGAATCCACACACGGGTTTAACTCTGGAAGCTGAGTGCACACATTGACAACCGTTCTGTTAGATAGCTGCGTTTTGGATTTAGAAGCAGATATTTCCCTGTGCTTACTGCTGTTTCTTCCATATGCCGGTAATGGGCTGAAAACGCCTGTTTTGGGACTCTGCAGAGAAACTGTTTGCAGACTGCTGAATCCACACACGGGTTTAACTCTGGAAGTTGAGTGCACACATTGACAACCGTTCTGTTAGATAGCTGCGTTTTGGATTTAGAAGCAGATATTTCCCTGTGCTTACTGCTGTTTCTTCCATATGCCGGTAATGGGCTGAAAACGCCAGTTTTGGGACTCTGCAGAGAAAGTCTCTGCAGGCTGCTGAATCCACACACGGGTTTAACTCTGGAAGTTGAGTGCACACATTGACAACCGTTCTGTTAGATAGCTGCGTTTTGGATTTAGAAGCAGATATTTCCCTGTGCTTACTGCTGTTTCTTCCATATGCCGGTAATGGGCTGAAAACGCCTGTTTTGGGACTCTGCAGAGAAAGTCTCTGCAGACTGCTGAATCCACACACGGGTTTAACTCTGGAAGTTGAGTGCACACATTGACAACCGTTCTGTTAGATAGCTGCGTTTTGGATTTAGAAGCAGATATTTCCCTGTGCTTACTGCTGTTTCTTCCATATGCCGGTAATGGGCTGAAAACGCCTGTTTTGGGACTCTGCAGAGAAAGTCTCTGCAGACTGCTGAATCCACACACGGGTTTAACTCTGGAAGTTGAGTGCACACATTGACAACCGTTCTGTTAGATAGCTGCGTTTTGGATTTAGAAGCAGATATTTCCCTGTGCTTACTGCTGTTTCTTCCATATGCCGGTAATGGGCTGAAAACGCCTGTTTTGGGACTCTGCAGAGAAAGTCTCTGCAGGCTGCTGAATCCACACACGGGTTTAACTCTGGAAGTTGAGTGCACACATTGACAACCGTTCTGTTAGATAGCTGCGTTTTGGATTTAGAAGCAGATATTTCCCTGTGCTTACTGCTGTTTCTTCCATATGCCGGTAATGGGCTGAAAACGCCTGTTTTGGGACTCTGCAGAGAAAGTCTCTGCAGACTGCTGAATCCACACACGGGTTTAACTCTGGAAGTTGAGTGCACACATTGACAACCGTTCTGTTAGATAGCTGCGTTTTGGATTTAGAAGCAGATATTTCCCTGTGCTTACTGCTGTTTCTTCCATATGCCGGTAATGGGCTGAAAACGCCTGTTTTGGGACTCTGCAGAGAAAGTCTCTGCAGACTGCTGAATCCACACACGGGTTTAACTCTGGAAGTTGAGTGCACACATTGACAACCGTTCTGTTAGATAGCTGCGTTTTGGATTTAGAAGCAGATATTTCCCTGTGCTTACTGCTGTTTCTTCCATATGCCGGTAATGGGCTGAAAACGCCTGTTTTGGGACTCTGCAGAGAAAGTCTCTGCAGGCTGCTGAATCCACACACGGGTTTAACTCTGGAAGTTGAGTGCACACATTGACAACCGTTCTGTTAGATAGCTGCGTTTTGGATTTAGAAGCAGATATTTCCCTGTGCTTACTGCTGTTTCTTCCATATGCCGGTAATGGGCTGAAAACGCCTGTTTTGGGACTCTGCAGAGAAAGTCTCTGCAGACTGCTGAATCCACACACGGGTTTAACTCTGCAAGTTGAGTGCACACATTGACAACCGTTCTGTTAGATAGCTGCGTTTTGGATTTAGAAGCAGATATTTCCCTGTGCTTACTGCTGTTTCTTCCATATGCCGGTAATGGGCTGAAAACGCCTGTTTTGGGACTCTGCAGAGAAACTGTTTGCAGACTGCTGAATCCACACACGGGTTTAACTCTGGAAGTTGAGTGCACACATTGACAACCGTTCTGTTAGATAGCTGCGTTTTGGATTTAGAAGCAGATATTTCCCTGTGCTTACTGCTGTTTCTTCCATATGCCGGTAATGGGCTGAAAACGCCTGTTTTGGGACTCTGCAGAGAAAGTCTCTGCAGACTCCTGAATCCACACACGGGTTTAACTCTGGAAGTTGAGTGCACACATTGACAACCGTTCTGTTAGATAGCTGCGTTTTGGATTTAGAAGCAGATATTTCCCTGTGCTTACTGCTGTTTCTTCCATATGCCGGTAATGGGCTGAAAACGCCTGTTTTGGGACTCTGCAGAGAAAGTCTCTGCAGACTGCTGAATCCACACACGGGTTTAACTCTGGAAGTTGAGTGCACACATTGACAACCGTTCTGTTAGATAGCTGCGTTTTGGATTTAGAAGCAGATATTTCCCTGTGCTTACTGCTGTTTCTTCCATATGCCGGTAATGGGCTGAAAACGCCTGTTTTGGGACTCTGCAGAGAAACTGTTTGCAGACTGCTGAATCCACACACGGGTTTAACTCTGGAAGTTGAGTGCACACATTGACAACCGTTCTGTTAGATAGCTGCGTTTTGGATTTAGAAGCAGATATTTCCCTGTGCTTACTGCTGTTTCTTCCATATGCCGGTAATGGGCTGAAAACGCCAGTTTTGGGACTCTGCAGAGAAAGTCTCTGCAGGCTGCTGAATCCACACACGGGTTTAACTCTGGAAGTTGAGTGCACACATTGACAACCGTTCTGTTAGATAGCTGCGTTTTGGATTTAGAAGCAGATATTTCCCTGTGCTTACTGCTGTTTCTTCCATATGCCGGTAATGGGCTGAAAACGCCTGTTTTGGGACTCTGCAGAGAAAGTCTCTGCAGACTGCTGAATCCACACACGGGTTTAACTCTGGAAGTTGAGTGCACACATTGACAACCGTTCTGTTAGATAGCTGCGTTTTGGATTTAGAAGCAGATATTTCCCTGTGCTTACTGCTGTTTCTTCCATATGCCGGTAATGGGCTGAAAACGCCTGTTTTGGGACTCTGCAGAGAAAGTCTCTGCAGACTGCTGAAGCCACACACGGGTTTAACTCTGGAAGTTGAGTGCACACATTGACAACCGTTCTGTTAGATAGCTGCGTTTTGGATTTAGAAGCAGATATTTCCCTGTGCTTACTGCTGTTTCTTCCATATGCCGGTAATGGGCTGAAAACGCCTGTTTTGGGACTCTGCAGAGAAAGTCTCTGCAGACTGCTTAATCCACACACGGGTTTAACTCTGGAAGTTGAGTGCACACATTGACAACCGTTCTGTTAGATAGCTGCGTTTTGGATTTAGAAGCAGATATTTCCCTGTGCTTACTGCTGTTTCTTCCATATGCCGGTAATGGGCTGAAAACGCCTGTTTTGGGACTCTGCAGAGAAACTGTTTGCAGACTGCTGAATCCACACACGGGTTTAACTCTGGAAGTTGAGTGCACACATTGACAACCGTTCTGTTAGATAGCTGCGTTTTGGATTTAGAAGCAGATATTTCCCTGTGCTTACTGCTGTTTCTTCCATATGCCGGTAATGGGCTGAAAACGCCTGTTTTGGGACTCTGCAGAGAAAGTCTCTGCAGACTGCTGAATCCACACACGGGTTTAACTCTGGAAGTTGAGTGCACACATTGACAACCGTTCTGTTAGATAGCTGCGTTTTGGATTTAGAAGCAGATATTTCCCTGTGCTTACTGCTGTTTCTTCCATATGCCGGTAATGGGCTGAAAACGCCTGTTTTGGGACTCTGCAGAGAAAGTCTCTGCAGACTGCTGAATCCACACACGGGTTTAACTCTGGAAGTTGAGTGCACACATTGACAACCGTTCTGTTAGATAGCTGCGTTTTGGATTTAGAAGCAGATATTTCCCTGTGCTTACTGCTGTTTCTTCCATATGCCGGTAATGGGCTGAAAACGCCTGTTTTGGGACTCTGCAGAGAAAGTCTCTGCAGACTGCTGAATCCACACACGGGTTTAACTCTGGAAGTTGAGTGCACACATTGACAACCGTTCTGTTAGATAGCTGCGTTTTGGATTTAGAAGCAGATATTTCCCTGTGCTTACTGCTGTTTCTTCCATATGCCGGTAATGGGCTGAAAACGCCTGTTTTGGGACTCTGCAGAGAAAGTCTCTGCAGGCTGCTGAATCCACACACGGGTTTAACTCTGGAAGTTGAGTGCACACATTGACAACCGTTCTGTTAGATAGCTGCGTTTTGGATTTAGAAGCAGATATTTCCCTGTGCTTACTGCTGTTTCTTCCATATGCCGGTAATGGGCTGAAAACGCCTGTTTTGGGACTCTGCAGAGAAAGTGTTTGCAGACTGCTGAATCCACACACGGGTTTAACTCTGGAAGTTGAGTGCACACATTGACAACCGTTCTGTTAGATAGCTGGGTTTTGGATTTAGAAGCAGATATTTCCCTGTGCTTACTGCTGTTTCTTCCATATGCCGGTAATGGGCTGAAAACGCCTGTTTTGGGACTCTGCAGAGAAAGTCTCTGCAGGCTGCTGAATCCACACACGGGTTTAACTCTGGAAGTTGAGTGCACACATTGACAACCGTTCTGTTAGATAGCTGCGTTTTGGATTTAGAAGCAGATATTTCCCTGTGCTTACTGCTGTTTCTTCCATATGCCGGTAATGGGCTGAAAACGCCTGTTTTGGGACTCTGCAGAGAAAGTCTCTGCAGACTGCTGAATCCACACACGGGTTTAACTCTGGAAGTTGAGTGCACACATTGACAACCGTTCTGTTAGATAGCTGCGTTTTGGATTTAGAAGCAGATATTTCCCTGTGCTTACTGCTGTTTCTTCCATATGCCGGTAATGGGCTGAAAACGCCTGTTTTGGGACTCTGCAGAGAAAGTCTCTGCAGGCTGCTGAATCCACACACGGGTTTAACTCTGGAAGTTGAGTGCACACATTGACAACCGTTCTGTTAGATAGCTGCGTTTTGGATTTAGAAGCAGATATTTCCCTGTGCTTACTGCTGTTTCTTCCATATGCCGGTAATGGGCTGAAAACGCCTGTTTTGGGACTCTGCAGAGAAAGTCTCTGCAGGCTGCTGAATCCACACACGGGTTTAACTCTGGAAGTTGAGTGCACACATTGACAACCGTTCTGTTAGATAGCTGCGTTTTGGATTTAGAAGCAGATATTTCCCTGTGCTTACTGCTGTTTCTTCCATATGCCGGTAATGGGCTGAAAACGCCTGTTTTGGGACTCTGCAGAGAAAGTGTTTGCAGACTGCTGAATCCACACACGGGTTTAACTCTGGAAGTTGAGTGCACACATTGACAACCGTTCTGTTAGATAGCTGGGTTTTGGATTTAGAAGCAGATATTTCCCTGTGCTTACTACTGTTTCTTCCATATGCCGGTAATGGGCTGAAAACGCCTGTTTTGGGACTCTGCAGAGAAAGTCTCTGCAGGCTGCTGAATCCACACACGGGTTTATCTCTGGAAGTTGAGTGCACACATTGACAACCGTTCTGTTAGATAGCTGCGTTTTGGATTTAGAAGCAGATATTTCCCTGTGCTTACTGCTGTTTCTTCCATATGCCGGTAATGGGCAGAAAACGCCTGTTTTGGGACTCTGCAGAGAAAGTCTCTGCAGACTGCTGAATCCACACACGGGTTTAACTCTGGAAGTTGAGTGCACACATTGACAACCGTTCTGTTAGATAGCTGCGTTTTGGATTTAGAAGCAGATATTTCCCTGTGCTTACTGCTGTTTCTTCCATATGCCGGTAATGGGCTGAAAACGCCTGTTTTGGGACTCTGCAGAGAAACTGTTTGCAGACTGCTGAATCCACACACGGGTTTAACTCTGGAAGTTGAGTGCACACATTGACAACCGTTCTGTTAGATAGCTGCGTTTTGGATTTAGAAGCAGATATTTCCCTGTGCTTACTGCTGTTTCTTCCATATGCCGGTAATGGGCTGAAAACGCCTGTTTTGGGACTCTGCAGAGAAAGTCTCTGCAGACTGCTGAATCCACACACGGGTTTAACTCTGGAAGTTGAGTGCACACATTGACAACCGTTCTGTTAGATAGCTGCGTTTTGGATTTAGAAGCAGATATTTCCCTGTGCTTACTGCTGTTTCTTCCATATGCCGGTAATGGGCTGAAAACGCCTGTTTTGGGACTCTGCAGAGAAAGTCTCTGCAGACTGCTGAATCCACACACGGGTTTAACTCTGGAAGTTGAGTGCACACATTGACAACCGTTCTGTTAGATAGCTGCGTTTTGGATTTAGAAGCAGATATTTCCCTGTGCTTACTGCTGTTTCTTCCATATGCCGGTAATGGGCTGAAAACGCCTGTTTTGGGACTCTGCAGAGAAAGTCTCTGCAGGCTGCTGAATCCACACACGGGTTTAACTCTGGAAGTTGAGTGCACACATTGACAACCGTTCTGTTAGATAGCTGCGTTTTGGATTTAGAAGCAGATATTTCCCTGTGCTTACTGCTGTTTCTTCCATATGCCGGTAATGGGCTGAAAACGCCTGTTTTGGGACTCTGCAGAGAAAGTCTCTGCAGGCTGCTGAATCCACACACGGGTTTAACTCTGGAAGTTGAGTGCACACATTGACAACCGTTCTGTTAGATAGCTGCGTTTTGGATTTAGAAGCAGATATTTCCCTGTGCTTACTGCTGTTTCTTCCATATGCCGGTAATGGGCTGAAAACGCCTGTTTTGGGACTCTGCAGAGAAAGTCTCTGCAGACTGCTGAATCCACACACGGGTTTAACTCTGGAAGTTGAGTGCACACATTGACAACCGTTCTGTTAGATAGCTGCGTTTTGGATTTAGAAGCAGATATTTCCCTGTGCTTACTGCTGTTTCTTCCATATGCCGGTAATGGGCTGAAAACGCCTGTTTTGGGACTCTGCAGAGAAAGTCTCTGCAGACTGCTGAATCCACACACGGGTTTAACTCTGGAAGTTGAGTGCACACATTGACAACCGTTCTGTTAGATAGCTGCGTTTTGGATTTAGAAGCAGATATTTCCCTGTGCTTACTGCTGTTTCTTCCATATGCCGGTAATGGGCTGAAAACGCCTGTTTTGGGACTCTGCAGAGAAACTGTTTGCAGACTGCTGAATCCACACACGGGTTTAACTCTGGAAGTTGAGTGCACACATTGACAACCGTTCTGTTAGATAGCTGCGTTTTGGATTTAGAAGCAGATATTTCCCTGTGCTTACTGCTGTTTCTTCCATATGCCGGTAATGGGCTGAAAACGCCTGTTTTGGGACTCTGCAGAGAAAGTCTCTGCAGACTGCTGAATCCACACACGGGTTTAACTCTGGAAGTTGAGTGCACACATTGACAACCGTTCTGTTAGATAGCTGCGTTTTGGATTTAGAAGCAGATATTTCCCTGTGCTTACTGCTGTTTCTTCCATATGCCGGTAATGGGCTGAAAACGCCTGTTTTGGGACTCTGCAGAGAAAGTCTCTGCAGACTGCTGAATCCACACACGGGTTTAACTCTGGAAGTTGAGTGCACACATTGACAACCGTTCTGTTAGATAGCTGCGTTTTGGATTTAGAAGCAGATATTTCCCTGTGCTTACTGCTGTTTCTTCCATATGCCGGTAATGGGCTGAAAACGCCTGTTTTGGGACTCTGCAGAGAAAGTCTCTGCAGACTGCTGAATCCACACACGGGTTTAACTCTGGAAGTTGAGTGCACACATTGACAACCGTTCTGTTAGATAGCTGCGTTTTGGATTTAGAAGCAGATATTTCCCTGTGCTTACTGCTGTTTCTTCCATATGCCGGTAATGGGCTGAAAACGCCTGTTTTGGGACTCTGCAGAGAAAGTCTCTGCAGGCTGCTGAATCCACACACGGGTTTAACTCTGGAAGTTGAGTGCACACATTGACAACCGTTCTGTTAGATAGCTGCGTTTTGGATTTAGAAGCAGATATTTCCCTGTGCTTACTGCTGTTTCTTCCATATGCCGGTAATGGGCTGAAAACGCCTGTTTTGGGACTCTGCAGAGAAAGTGTTTGCAGACTGCTGAATCCACACACGGGTTTAACTCTGGAAGTTGAGTGCACACATTGACAACCGTTCTGTTAGATAGCTGGGTTTTGGATTTAGAAGCAGATATTTCCCTGTGCTTACTGCTGTTTCTTCCATATGCCGGTAATGGGCTGAAAACGCCTGTTTTGGGACTCTGCAGAGAAAGTCTCTGCAGGCTGCTGAATCCACACACGGGTTTAACTCTGGAAGTTGAGTGCACACATTGACAACCGTTCTGTTAGATAGCTGCGTTTTGGATTTAGAAGCAGATATTTCCCTGTGCTTACTGCTGTTTCTTCCATATGCCGGTAATGGGCTGAAAACGCCTGTTTTGGGACTCTGCAGAGAAAGTCTCTGCAGACTGCTGAATCCACACACGGGTTTAACTCTGGAAGTTGAGTGCACACATTGACAACCGTTCTGTTAGATAGCTGCGTTTTGGATTTAGAAGCAGATATTTCCCTGTGCTTACTGCTGTTTCTTCCATATGCCGGTAATGGGCTGAAAACGCCTGTTTTGGGACTCTGCAGAGAAAGTGTTTGCAGACTGCTGAATCCACACACGGGTTTAACTCTGGAAGTTGAGTGCACACATTGACAACCGTTCTGTTAGATAGCTGCGTTTTGGATTTAGAAGCAGATATTTCCCTGTGCTTACTGCTGTTTCTTCCATATGCCGGTAATGGGCTGAAAACGCCTGTTTTGGGACTCTGCAGAGAAAGTCTCTGCAGGCTGCTGAATCCACACACGGGTTTAACTCTGGAAGTTGAGTGCACACATTGACAACCGTTCTGTTAGATAGCTGCGTTTTGGATTTAGAAGCAGATATTTCCCTGTGCTTACTGCTGTTTCTTCCATATGCCGGTAATGGGCTGAAAACGCCTGTTTTGGGACTCTGCAGAGAAAGTCTCTGCAGACTGCTGAATCCACACACGGGTTTAACTCTGGAAGTTGAGTGCACACATTGACAACCGTTCTGTTAGATAGCTGCGTTTTGGATTTAGAAGCAGATATTTCCCTGTGCTTACTGCTGTTTCTTCCATATGCCGGTAATGGGCTGAAAACGCCTGTTTTGGGACTCTGCAGAGAAAGTCTCTGCAGGCTGCTGAATCCACACACGGGTTTAACTCTGGAAGTTGAGTGCACACATTGACAACCGTTCTGTTAGATAGCTGCGTTTTGGATTTAGAAGCAGATATTTCCCTGTGCTTACTGCTGTTTCTTCCATATGCCGGTAATGGGCTGAAAACGCCTGTTTTGGGACTCTGCAGAGAAAGTCTCTGCAGGCTGCTGAATCCACACACGGGTTTAACTCTGGAAGTTGAGTGCACACATTGACAACCGTTCTGTTAGATAGCTGCGTTTTGGATTTAGAAGCAGATATTTCCCTGTGCTTACTGCTGTTTCTTCCATATGCCGGTAATGGGCTGAAAACGCCTGTTTTGGGACTCTGCAGAGAAAGTCTCTGCAGGCTGCTGAATCCACACACGGGTTTAACTCTGGAAGTTGAGTGCACACATTGACAACCGTTCTGTTAGATAGCTGCGTTTTGGATTTAGAAGCAGATATTTCCCTGTGCTTACTGCTGTTTCTTCCATATGCCGGTAATGGGCTGAAAACGCCTGTTTTGGGACTCTGCAGAGAAAGTGTTTGCAGACTGCTGAATCCACACACGGGTTTAACTCTGGAAGTTGAGTGCACACATTGACAACCGTTCTGTTAGATAGCTGGGTTTTGGATTTAGAAGCAGATATTTCCCTGTGCTTACTACTGTTTCTTCCATATGCCGGTAATGGGCTGAAAACGCCTGTTTTGGGACTCTGCAGAGAAAGTCTCTGCAGGCTGCTGAATCCACACACGGGTTTAACTCTGGAAGTTGAGTGCACACATTGACAACCGTTCTGTTAGATAGCTGCGTTTTGGATTTAGAAGCAGATATTTCCCTGTGCTTACTGCTGTTTCTTCCATATGCCGGTAATGGGCAGAAAACGCCTGTTTTGGGACTCTGCAGAGAAAGTCTCTGCAGACTGCTGAATCCACACACGGGTTTAACTCTGGAAGTTGAGTGCACACATTGACAACCGTTCTGTTAGATAGCTGCGTTTTGGATTTAGAAGCAGATATTTCCCTGTGCTTACTGCTGTTTCTTCCATATGCCGGTAATGGGCTGAAAACGCCTGTTTTGGGACTCTGCAGAGAAACTGTTTGCAGACTGCTGAATCCACACACGGGTTTAACTCTGGAAGTTGAGTGCACACATTGACAACCGTTCTGTTAGATAGCTGCGTTTTGGATTTAGAAGCAGATATTTCTCTGTGCTTACTGCTGTTTCTTCCATATGCCGGTAATGGGCTGAAAACGCCTGTTTTGGGACTCTGCAGAGAAAGTCTCTGCAGACTGCTGAATCCACACACGGGTTTAACTCTGGAAGTTGAGTGCACACATTGACAACCGTTCTGTTAGATAGCTGCGTTTTGGATTTAGAAGCAGATATTTCCCTGTGCTTACTGCTGTTTCTTCCATATGCCGGTAATGGGCTGAAAACGCCTGTTTTGGGACTCTGCAGAGAAAGTCTCTGCAGACTGCTGAATCCACACACGGGTTTAACTCTGGAAGTTGAGTGCACACATTGACAACCGTTCTGTTAGATAGCTGCGTTTTGGATTTAGAAGCAGATATTTCCCTGTGCTTACTGCTGTTTCTTCCATATGCCGGTAATGGGCTGAAAACGCCTGTTTTGGGACTCTGCAGAGAAAGTCTCTGCAGGCTGCTGAATCCACACACGGGTTTAACTCTGGAAGTTGAGTGCACACATTGACAACCGTTCTGTTAGATAGCTGCGTTTTGGATTTAGAAGCAGATATTTCCCTGTGCTTACTGCTGTTTCTTCCATATGCCGGTAATGGGCTGAAAACGCCTGTTTTGGGACTCTGCAGAGAAAGTCTCTGCAGGCTGCTGAATCCACACACGGGTTTAACTCTGGAAGTTGAGTGCACACATTGACAACCGTTCTGTTAGATAGCTGCGTTTTGGATTTAGAAGCAGATATTTCCCTGTGCTTACTGCTGTTTCTTCCATATGCCGGTAATGGGCTGAAAACGCCTGTTTTGGGACTCTGCAGAGAAAGTGTTTGCAGACTGCTGAATCCACACACGGGTTTAACTCTGGAAGTTGAGTGCACACATTGACAACCGTTCTGTTAGATAGCTGCGTTTTGGATTTAGAAGCAGATATTTCCCTGTGCTTACTGCTGTTTCGTCCATATGCCGGTAATGGGCTGAAAACGCCTGTTTTGGGACTCTGCAGAGAAAGTCTCTGCAGGCTGCTGAATCCACACACGGGTTTAACTCTGGAAGTTGAGTGCACACATTGACAACCGTTCTGTTAGATAGCTGCGTTTTGGATTTAGAAGCAGATATTTCCCTGTGCTTACTGCTGTTTCTTCCATATGCCGGTAATGGGCTGAAAACGCCTGTTTTGGGACTCTGCAGAGAAAGTCTCTGCAGACTGCTGAATCCACACACGGGTTTAACTCTGGAAGTTGAGTGCACACATTGACAACCGTTCTGTTAGATAGCTGCGTTTTGGATTTAGAAGCAGATATTTCCCTGTGCTTACTGCTGTTTCTTCCATATGCCGGTAATGGGCTGAAAACGCCTGTTTTGGGACTCTGCAGAGAAAGTCTCTGCAGACTGCTGAATCCACACACGGGTTTAACTCTGGAAGTTGAGTGCACACATTGACAACCGTTCTGTTAGATAGCTGCGTTTTGGATTTAGAAGCAGATATTTCCCTGTGCTTACTGCTCTTTCTTCCATATGCCGGTAATGGGCTGAAAACGCCTGTTTTGGGACTCTGCAGAGAAAGTCTCTGCAGGCTGCTGAATCCACACACGGGTTTAACTCTGGAAGTTGAGTGCACACATTGACAACCGTTCTGTTAGATAGCTGCGTTTTGGATTTAGAAGCAGATATTTCCCTGTGCTTACTGCTGTTTCTTCCATATGCCGGTAATGGGCTGAAAACGCCTGTTTTGGGACTCTGCAGAGAAAGTCTCTGCAGGCTGCTGAATCCACACACGGGTTTAACTCTGGAAGTTGAGTGCACACATTGACAACCGTTCTGTTAGATAGCTGGGTTTTGGATTTAGAAGCAGATATTTCCCTGTGCTTACTGCTGTTTCTTAAATATGCCGGTAATGGGCTGAAAACGCCTGTTTTGGGACTCTGCAGAGAAAGTCTCTGCAGGCTGCTGAATCCACACACGGGTTTAACTCTGGAAGTTGAGTGCACACATTGACAACCGTTCTGTTAGATAGCTGCGTTTTGGATTTAGAAGCAGATATTTCCCTGTGCTTACTGCTGTTTCTTCCATATGCCGGTAATGGGCTGAAAACGCCTGTTTTGGGACTCTGCAGAGAAAGTCTCTGCAGACTGCTGAATCCACACACGGGTTTAACTCTGGAAGTTGAGTGCACACATTGACAACCGTTCTGTTAGATAGCTGCGTTTTGGATTTAGAAGCAGATATTTCCCTGTGCTTACTGCTGTTTCTTCCATATGCCGGTAATGGGCTGAAAATGCCTGTTTTGGGACTCTGCAGAGAAACTGTTTGCAGACTGCTGAATCCACACACGGGTTTAACTCTGGAAGTTGAGTGCACACATTGACAACCGTTCTGTTAGATAGCTGCGTTTTGGATTTAGAAGCAGATATTTCCCTGTGCTTACTGCTGTTTCTTCCATATGCCGGTAATGGGCTGAAAACGCCTGTTTTGGGACTCTGCAGAGAAAGTCTCTGCAGGCTGCTGAATCCACACACGGGTTTAACTCTGGAAGTTGAGTGCACACATTGACAACCGTTCTGTTAGATAGCTGCGTTTTGGATTTAGAAGCAGATATTTCCCTGTGCTTACTGCTGTTTCTTCCATATGCCGGTAATGGGCTGAAAACGCCTGTTTTGGGACTCTGCAGAGAAAGTCTCTGCAGACTGCTGAATCCACACACGGGTTTAACTCTGGAAGTTGAGTGCACACATTGACAACCGTTCTGTTAGATAGCTGCGTTTTGGATTTAGAAGCAGATATTTCCCTGTGCTTACTGCTGTTTCTTCCATATGCCGGTAATGGGCTGAAAACGCCTGTTTTGGGACTCTGCAGAGAAAGTCTCTGCAGACTGCTGAATCCACACACGGGTTTAACTCTGGAAGTTGAGTGCACACATTGACAACCGTTCTGTTAGATAGCTGCGTTTTGGATTTAGAAGCAGATATTTCCCTGTGCTTACTGCTGTTTCTTCCATATGCCGGTAATGGGCTGAAAACGCCTGTTTTGGGACTCTGCAGAGAAAGTCTCTGCAGACTGCTGAATCCACACACGGGTTTAACTCTGGAAGTTGAGTGCACACATTGACAACCGTTCTGTTAGATAGCTGCGTTTTGGATTTAGAAGCAGATATTTCCCTGTGCTTACTGCTGTTTCTTCCATATGCCGGTAATGGGCTGAAAACGCCTGTTTTGGGACTCTGCAGAGAAAGTCTCTGCAGGCTGCTGAATCCACACACGGGTTTAACTCTGGAAGTTGAGTGCACACATTGACAACCGTTCTGTTAGATAGCTGCGTTTTGGATTTAGAAGCAGATATTTCCCTGTGCTTACTGCTGTTTCTTCCATATGCCGGTAATGGGCTGAAAACGCATGTTTTGGGACTCTGCAGAGAAAGTGTTTGCAGACTGCTGAATCCACACACGGGTTTAACTCTGGAAGTTGAGTGCACACATTGACAACCGTTCTGTTAGATAGCTGCGTTTTGGATTTAGAAGCAGATATTTCCCTGTGCTTACTGCTGCTTCTTCCATATGCCGGTAATGGGCTGAAAACGCCTGTTTTGGGACTCTGCAGAGAAAGTGTTTGCAGACTGCTGAATCCACACACGGGTTTAACTCTGGAAGTTGAGTGCACACATTGACAACCGTTCTGTTAGATAGCTGCGTTTTGGATTTAGAAGCAGATATTTCCCTGTGCTTACTGCCGTTTCTTCCATATGCCGGTAATGGGCTGAAAACGCCTGTTTTGGGACTCTGCACAGAAAGTGTTTGCGGACTGCTGAATCCACACACGAGTTCATCTCTGGAAGGTGAATGCACGCATTGACAACCATTCAGTTACATAGCTGCCTTTTGGTTTTAGAAGAAGTTATTTCTCTTTACAGCATATACTCTCATTCACTCTGGAATATCCAAACGCAGCTCCTAAAAGAAACGGGTTTCTACGTATAATCAGATATTTCCCTTTACATCTTGTACCCCAGTACACTCTGATATATGCAAACGCAGCTCCTGGAAGAAACGTGTTTGTAACTCGCTGAATCTGAGCATATATTGAAGTCTCTTAGGTGAATGAAGACGCAGCAGAGGAGTTTGAAAAAAACATTTCTTCCATGTTATAGATGCACTGTTACTGCTATTGCTTTTAGGCTGGTGTTTTCCTGGAAATGTTGGTTTTAGAATTTCCATACAAATGGTTTGTAAACTGCTGCATAAGTGGAGCAGTTTAATTCGTTATGTTGAATGCCCTCATTCACAATCATTCTGTTAGCTAGCTCCGTTTTGGTTTTAGAAGCCTGTGTTTCTAGTTACAGCATATACTCCCATTCATTCTGGAATAGCCAAACGCAGCTCCCAGAATAGACGTGTTTCTAAGTCGCTGAATCTAAACATAGATTCAACTCCCTTAGGTGAACGAACACACAGCACAGCAGTTTGAAAGAAACGTTTTATTTGAGTTTTAGACGCAGTCTTATTGCTATTTCTTAGAGGCCGGTATTTTGCTGGGAATGTCTGTTTTAGAATCTGCACAAAAATCTTTTCTAAACTGCTGCATAGAAACAACAGTTTATCTCAATAAGCTGAATGCACACAGTGACAACCATTCTGTTAGATGGCTCCGTGTTTGTTTTAGAACCAGATATTTCACTTTAAACCTTATACTCCAGTACACTCTGGAATATGCAAATGCAGCTCCTGGAAGAAACGTGTTTCTTACTCGCTGAATCTGAACATATACTCAAGACTCTTAGTTGAATGAACACAGAGCAGAGCATTTTGAAGAAAACGTTTCTTCTATGTTATAGATGCAGTCTTACTGCTACTTCTTTGAGGCTGGTGTTTTGCTGCAAATGTTGATTTTAGAATTTGCATATAAAGGGTTTCTAAACTGCTGCCTAAGAAGAGCAGATTAACCCTTTAAGTTGAATGCACACATTCACAACCATTCTGTTAGATAGCTCCGTTTTGGTTTTAGAAACAGATATTTCTCTTTACAGCATTTACTCCCATACACTCTGGAATATCGAAATGCAGCTCCTAGAATAAACGTGTTTCAAACTCGCTGAATCCAAACATAGATTCAACGACCTTTGGTGAACGAACACACTGCAGAGCAGTTTGAAAGAAACGTTCCCTCTGAGTTTTAGACGCAGTCTTACTGCTATTTCTTATAGGCCGGTATTTTGCTGGAAATGTCTGTTTGAGAATCTACACAGAAATGTTTTCTAAACTGCTGCATACAAACAGCAGTTTAGCTCAGTAAGTTGAATGCACACATTGACAACCATTCCATTAGATCATCCGTTTTTCTTTTGGAACGAGACATTTGTCTTTACATCTTATACTCCAGTATACTCTGGAATAGGCAAACACAGCTCCTGGAAGAAACGTGTTGCTAATTAGCTGAATCTGAACATATATTCAAGCCTCTTATACGAATGAACACACAGCAGAGCAGTTTGAAAACAGTTTCATCCATGTTAAAGATGCAGTCTTACTGCTATTTCCTTTAGGCTGGTGTTTTGCTGGAAAGGCCTGTATGAGAATTTGCATATAAAGGGTTTCTAAAGTGCTGCATGAGAAGAGCAGTTTACCTCTTTAAGCCAAAGGCACACATTCACAACCACTCTGCTAGATAGATCCATTTTGGTTTTAGAAACAGATATTTCTCTTTACAGCATATACTCCCATTCATTCCGGAATATCCAAAGACAGCTCCTAGAATAAACGTGTTTCTATCTCGCTGAATCTAAACATAGATTAAACTCCCTTAGGTCAGAGAACACACGGCCGAGCAGGTTGAAATAAACGTTTCTTCTGAGTTTTAGACGCAGTCTTAATGCTCTTTCTTATATATGCCGGTACTGGGCCGGAAAGGCCTGTTTTCAGACTCTGCACAGAAAGTGTTTGCAGACTGCTGAATCCACACACGGGTTTAACTCTGGAAGTTGAGTGCACACATTGACAACCGTTCTGTTAGATAGCTGCGTTTTGGATTTAGAAGCAGATATTTCCCTGTGCTTACTGCTGTTTCTTCCATATGCCGGTAATGGGCTGAAAACGCCTGTTTTGGGACTCTGCAGAGAAAGTGTTTGCAGACTGCTGAATCCACACACGGGTTTAACTCTGGAAGCTGAGTGCACACATTGACAACCGTTCTGTTAGATAGCTGCGTTTTGGATTTAGAAGCAGATATTTCCCTGTGCTTACTGCTGTTTCTTCCATATGCCGGTAATGGGCTGAAAACGCCTCTTTTGGGACTCTGCAGAGAAAGTCTCTGCAGACTGCTGAATCCACACACGGGTTTACCTCTGGAAGTTGAGTGCACACATTGACAACCGTTCTGTTAGATAGCTGCGTTTTGGATTTAGAAGCAGATATTTCCCTGTGCTTACTGCTGCTTCTTCCATATGCCGGTAATGGGCTGAAAACGCCTGTTTTGGGACTCTGCAGAGAAAGTGTTTGCAGACTGCTGAATCCACACACGGGTTTAACTCTGGAAGTTGAGTGCACACATTGACAACCGTTCTGTTAGATAGCTGCGTTTTGGATTTAGAAGCAGATATTTCCCTGTGCTTACTGCTGTTTCTTCCATATGCCGGTAATGGGCTGAAAACGCCTGTTTTGGGACTCTGCAGAGAAAGTGTTTGCAGACTGCTGAATCCACACACGGGTTTAACTCTGGAAGTTGAGTGCACACATTGACAACCGTTCTGTTAGATAGCTGCGTTTTGGATTTCGAAGCAGATATTTCCCTGTGCTTACTGCCGTTTCTTCCATATGCCGGTAATGGGCTGAAAACGCCTGTTTTGGGACTCTGCACAGAAAGTGTTTGCGGACTGCTGAATCCACACACGAGTTCATCTCTGGAAGGTGAATGCACGCATTGACAACCATTCAGTTACATAGCTGCCTTTTGGTTTTAGAAGAAGTTATTTCTCTTTACAGCATATACTCTCATTCACTCTGGAATATCCAAACGCAGCTCCTAAAAGAAACGGGTTTCTACGTATAATCAGATATTTCCCTTTACATCTTGTACCCCAGTACACTCTGATATATGCAAACGCAGCTCCTGGAAGAAACGTGTTTGTAACTCGCTGAATCTGAGCATATATTGAAGTCTCTTAGGTGAATGAACACGCAGCAGAGGAGTTTGAAAAAAACATTTCTTCCATGTTATAGATGCACTGTTAGTGCTATTGCTTTTAGGCTGGTGTTTTCCTGGAAATGTTGGTTTTAGAATTTCCATACAAATGGTTTGTAAACTGCTGCATAAGTGGAGCAGTTTAATTCGTTATGTTGAATGCCCTCATTCACAATCATTCTGTTAGCTAGCTCCATTTTGGTTTTAGAAGCCTGTGTTTCTAGTTACAGCATATACTCCCATTCATTCTGGAATAGCCAAACGCAGCTCCCAGAATAGACGTGTTTCTAAGTCGCTGAATCTAAACATAGATTCAACTCCCTTAGGTGAACGAACACACAGCACAGCAGTTTGAAAGAAACGTTTTATTTGAGTTTTAGACGCAGTCTTATTGCTATTTCTTAGAGGCCGGTATTTTGCTGGGAATGTCTGTTTTAGAATCTGCACAAAAATCTTTTCTAAACTGCTGCATAGAAACAACAGTTTATCTCAATAAGCTGAATGCACACAGTGACAACCATTCTGTTAGATGGCTCCGTGTTTGTTTTAGAACCAGATATTTCACTTTAAACCTTATACTCCAGTACACTCTGGAATATGCAAATGCAGCTCCTGGAAGAAACGTGTTTCTTACTCGCTGAATCTGAACATATACTCAAGACTCTTAGTTGAATGAACACAGAGCAGAGCATTTTGAAGAAAACGTTTCTTCTATGTTATAGATGCAGTCTTACTGCTACTTCTTTGAGGCTGGTGTTTTGCTGCAAATGTTGATTTTAGAATTTGCATATAAAGGGTTTCTAAACTGCTGCCTAAGAAGAGCAGATTAACCCTTTAAGTTGAATGCACACATTCACAACCATTCTGTTAGATAGCTCCGTTTTGGTTTTAGAAACAGATATTTCTCTTTACAGCATTTACTCCCATACACTCTGGAATATCGAAATGCAGCTCCTAGAATAAACGTGTTTCAAACTCGCTGAATCCAAACATAGATTCAACGACCTTTGGTGAACGAACACACTGCAGAGCAGTTTGAAAGAAACGTTCCCTCTGAGTTTTAGACGCAGTCTTACTGCTATTTCTTATAGGCCGGTATTTTGCTGGAAATGTCTGTTTGAGAATCTACACAGAAATGTTTTCTAAACTGCTGCATACAAACAGCAGTTTAGCTCAGTAAGTTGAATGCACACATTGACAACCATTCCATTAGATCATCCGTTTTTCTTTTGGAACGAGACATTTGTCTTTACATCTTATACTCCAGTATACTCTGGAATAGGCAAACACAGCTCCTGGAAGAAACGTGTTGCTAATTAGCTGAATCTGAACATATATTCAAGCCTCTTATACGAATGAACACACAGCAGAGCAGTTTGAAAACAGTTTCATCCATGTTAAAGATGCAGTCTTACTGCTATTTCCTTTAGGCTGGTGTTTTGCTGGAAAGGCCTGTATGAGAATTTGCATATAAAGGGTTTCTAAAGTGCTGCATGAGAAGAGCAGTTTACCTCTTTAAGCCAAAGGCACACATTCACAACCACTCTGCTAGATAGATCCATTTTGGTTTTAGAAACAGATATTTCTCTTTACAGCATATACTCCCATTCATTCCGGAATATCCAAAGACAGCTCCTAGAATAAACGTGTTTCTATCTCGCTGAATCTAAACATAGATTAAACTCCCTTAGGTCAGAGAACACACGGCCGAGCAGGTTGAAATAAACGTTTCTTCTGAGTTTTAGACGCAGTCTTAATGCTCTTTCTTATATATGCCGGTACTGGGCCGGAAAGGCCTGTTTTCAGACTCTGCACAGAAAGTGTTTGCAGACTGCTGAATCCACACACGGGTTTAACTCTGGAAGTTGAGTGCACACATTGACAACCGTTCTGTTAGATAGCTGCGTTTTGGATTTAGAAGCAGATATTTCCCTGTGCTTACTGCTGTTTCGTCCATATGCCGGTAATGGGCTGAAAACGCCTGTTTTGGGACTCTGCAGAGAAAGTGTTTGCAGACTGCTGAATCCACACACGGGTTTAACTCTGGAAGTTGAGTGCACACATTGACAACCGTTCTGTTAGATAGCTGCGTTTTGGATTTAGAAGCAGATATTTCCCTGTGCTTACTGCTGTTTCTTCCATATGCCGGTAATGGGCTGAAAACGCCTGTTTTGGGACTCTGCAGAGAAAGTCTCTGCAGACTGCTGAATCCACACACGGGTTTAACTCTGGAAGTTGAGTGCACACATTGACAACCGTTCTGTTAGATAGCTGCGTTTTGGATTTAGAAGCAGATATTTCCCTGTGCTTACTGCTGTTTCTTCCATATGCCGGTAATGGGCTGAAAACGCCTGTTTTGGGACTCTGCAGAGAAAGTCTCTGCAGACTGCTGAATCCACACACGGGTTTAACTCTGGAAGTTGAGTGCACACATTGACAACCGTTCTGTTAGATAGCTGCGTTTTGGATTTAGAAGCAGATATTTCCCTGTGCTTACTGCTGTTTCTTCCATATGCCGGTAATGGGCTGAAAACGCCTGTTTTGGGACTCTGCAGAGAAAGTCTCTGCAGACTGCTGAATCCACACACGGGTTTAACTCTGGAAGTTGAGTGCACACATTGACAACCGTTCTGTTAGATAGCTGCGTTTTGGATTTAGAAGCAGATATTTCCCTGTGCTTACTGCTGTTTCTTCCATATGCCGGTAATGGGCTGAAAACGCCTGTTTTGGGACTCTGCAGAGAAACTGTTTGCAGACTGCTGAATCCACACACGGGTTTAACTCTGGAAGTTGAGTGCACACATTGACAACCGTTCTGTTAGATAGCTGCGTTTTGGATTTAGAAGCAGATATTTCCCTGTGCTTACTGCTGTTTCTTCCATATGCCGGTAATGGGCTGAAAACGCCTGTTTTGGGACTCTGCAGAGAAAGTCTCTGCAGACTGCTGAATCCACACACGGGTTTACCTCTGGAAGTTGAGTGCACACATTGACAACCGTTCTGTTAGATAGCTGCGTTTTGGATTTAGAAGCAGATATTTCCCTGTGCTTACTGCTGTTTCTTCCATATGCCGGTAATGGGCTGAAAACGCCTGTTTTGGGACTCTGCAGAGAAAGTCTCTGCAGACTGCTGAATCCACACACGGGTTTAACTCTGGAAGTTGAGTGCACACATTGACAACCGTTCTGTTAGATAGCTGCGTTTTGGATTTAGAAGCAGATATTTCCCTGTGCTTACTGCTGTTTCTTCCATATGCCGGTAATGGGCTGAAAACGCCTGTTTTGGGACTCTGCAGAGAAAGTCTCTGCAGACTGCTGAATCCACACACGGGTTTAACTCTGGAAGTTGAGTGCACACATTGACAACCGTTCTGTTAGATAGCTGCGTTTTGGATTTAGAAGCAGATATTTCCCTGTGCTTACTGCTGTTTCTTCCATAAGCCGGTAATGGGCTGAAAACGCCTGTTTTGGGACTCTGCAGAGAAAGTCTCTGCAGGCTGCTGAATCCACACACGGGTTTAACTCTGGAAGTTGAGTGCACACATTGACAACCGTTCTGTTAGATAGCTGCGTTTTGGATTTAGAAGCAGATATTTCCCTGTGCTTACTGCTGTTTCTTCCATATGCCGGTAATGGGCTGAAAACGCCTGTTTTGGGACTCTGCAGAGAAAGTGTTTGCAGACTGCTGAATCCACACACGGGTTTAACTCTGGAAGTTGAGTGCACACATTGACAACCGTTCTGTTAGATAGCTGCGTTTTGGATTTAGAAGCAGATATTTCCCTGTGCTTACTGCTGTTTCTTCCATATGCCGGTAATGGGCTGAAAACGCCTGTTTTGGGACTCTGCAGAGAAAGTCTCTGCAGGCTGCTGAATCCACACACGGGTTTAACTCTGGAAGTTGAGTGCACACATTGACAACCGTTCTGTTAGATAGCTGCGTTTTGGATTTAGAAGCAGATATTTCCCTGTGCTTACTGCTGTTTCTTCCATATGCCGGTAATGGGCTGAAAACGCCTGTTTTGGGACTCTGCAGAGAAAGTCTCTGCAGACTGCTGAATCCACACACGGGTTTAACTCTGGAAGTTGAGTGCACACATTGACAACCGTTCTGTTAGATAGCTGCGTTTTGGATTTAGAAGCAGATATTTCCCTGTGCTTACTGCTGTTTCTTCCATATGCCGGTAATGGGCTGAAAACGCCTGTTTTGGGACTCTGCAGAGAAACTGTTTGCAGACTGCTGAATCCACACACGGGTTTAACTCTGGAAGTTGAGTGCACACATTGACAACCGTTCTGTTAGATAGCTGCGTTTTGGATTTAGAAGCAGATATTTCCCTGTGCTTACTGCTGTTTCTTCCATATGCCGGTAATGGGCTGAAAACGCCTGTTTTGGGACTCTGCAGAGAAAGTCTCTGCAGGCTGCTGAATCCACACACGGGTTTAACTCTGGAAGTTGAGTGCACACATTGACAACCGTTCTGTTAGATAGCTGCGTTTTGGATTTAGAAGCAGATATTTCCCTGTGCTTACTGCTGTTTCTTCCATATGCCGGTAATGGGCTGAAAACGCCTGTTTTGGGACTCTGCAGAGAAAGTCTCTGCAGACTGCTGAATCCACACACGGGTTTAACTCTGGAAGTTGAGTGCACACGTTGACAACCGTTCTGTTAGATAGCTGCGTTTTGGATTTAGAAGCAGATATTTCCCTGTGCTTACTGCTGTTTCTTCCATATGCCGGTAATGGGCTGAAAACGCCTGTTTTGGGACTCTGCAGAGAAAGTCTCTGCAGACTGCTGAATCGACACACGGGTTTAACTCTGGAAGTTGAGTGCACACATTGACAACCGTTCTGTTAGATAGCTGCGTTTTGGATTTAGAAGCAGATATTTCCCTGTGCTTACTGCTGTTTCTTCCATATGCCGGTAATGGGCTGAAAACGCCTGTTTTGGGACTCTGCAGAGAAACTGTTTGCAGACTGCTGAATCCACACACGGGTTTAACTCTGGAAGTTGAGTGCACACATTGACAACCGTTCTGTTAGATAGCTGCGTTTTGGATTTAGAAGCAGATATTTCCCTGTGCTTACTGCTGTTTCTTCCATATGCCGGTAATGGGCTGAAAACGCCTGTTTTGGGACTCTGCAGAGAAAGTCTCTGCAGACTGCTGAATCCACACACGGGTTTACCTCTGGAAGTTGAGTGCACACATTGACAACCGTTCTGTTAGATAGCTGCGTTTTGGATTTAGAAGCAGATATTTCCCTGTGCTTACTGCTGTTTCTTCCATATGCCGGTAATGGGCTGAAAACGCCTGTTTTGGGACTCTGCAGAGAAAGTCTCTGCAGACTGCTGAATCCACACACGGGTTTAACTCTGGAAGTTGAGTGCACACATTGACAACCGTTCTGTTAGATAGCTGCGTTTTGGATTTAGAAGCAGATATTTCCCTGTGCTTACTGCTGTTTCTTCCATATGCCGGTAATGGGCTGAAAACGCCTGTTTTGGGACTCTGCAGAGAAAGTCTCTGCAGACTGCTGAATCCACACACGGGTTTAACTCTGGAAGTTGAGTGCACACATTGACAACCGTTCTGTTAGATAGCTGCGTTTTGGATTTAGAAGCAGATATTTCCCTGTGCTTACTGCTGTTTCTTCCATAAGCCGGTAATGGGCTGAAAACGCCTGTTTTGGGACTCTGCAGAGAAAGTGTTTGCAGGCTGCTGAATCCACACACGGGTTTAACTCTGGAAGTTGAGTGCACACATTGACAACCGTTCTGTTAGATAGCTGCGTTTTGGATTTAGAAGCAGATATTTCCCTGTGCTTACTGCTGTTTCTTCCATATGCCGGTAATGGGCTGAAAACGCCTGTTTTGGGACTCTGCAGAGAAAGTCTCTGCAGACTGCTGAATCCACACACGGGTTTAACTCTGGAAGTTGAGTGCACACGTTGACAACCGTTCTGTTAGATAGCTGCGTTTTGGATTTAGAAGCAGATATTTCCCTGTGCTTACTGCTGTTTCTTCCATATGCCGGTAATGGGCTGAAAACGCCTGTTTTGGGACTCTGCAGAGAAAGTCTCTGCAGACTGCTGAATCCACACACGGGTTTAACTCTGGAAGTTGAGTGCACACATTGACAACCGTTCTGTTAGATAGCTGCGTTTTGGATTTAGAAGCAGATATTTCCCTGTGCTTACTGCTGTTTCTTCCATATGCCGGTAATGGGCTGAAAACGCCTGTTTTGGGACTCTGCAGAGAAAGTCTCTGCAGACTGCTGAATCCACACACGGGTTTAACTCTGGAAGTTGAGTGCACACATTGACAACCGTTCTGTTAGATAGCTGCGTTTTGGATTTAGAAGCAGATATTTCCCTGTGCTTACTGCTGTTTCTTCCATATGCCGGTAATGGGCTGAAAACGCCTGTTTTGGGACTCTGCAGAGAAAGTCTCTGCAGGCTGCTGAATCCACACACGGGTTTAACTCTGGAAGTTGAGTGCACACATTGACAACCGTTCTGTTAGATAGCTGCGTTTTGGATTTAGAAGCAGATATTTCCCTGTGCTTACTGCTGTTTCTTCCATATGCCGGTAATGGGCTGAAAACGCCTGTTTTGGGACTCTGCAGAGAAAGTGTTTGCAGACTGCTGAATCCACACACGGGTTTAACTCTGGAAGTTGAGTGCACACATTGACAACCGTTCTGTTAGATAGCTGCGTTTTGGATTTAGAAGCAGATATTTCCCTGTGCTTACTGCTGTTTCTTCCATATGCCGGTAATGGGCTGAAAACGCCTGTTTTGGGACTCTGCAGAGAAAGTCTCTGCAGGCTGCTGAATCCACACACGGGTTTAACTCTGGAAGTTGAGTGCACACATTGACAACCGTTCTGTTAGATAGCTGCGTTTTGGATTTAGAAGCAGATATTTCCCTGTGCTTACTGCTGTTTCTTCCATATGCCGGTAATGGGCTGAAAACGCCTGTTTTGGGACTCTGCAGAGAAAGTCTCTGCAGACTGCTGAATCCACACACGGGTTTAACTCTGGAAGTTGAGTGCACACATTGACAACCGTTCTGTTAGATAGCTGCGTTTTGGATTTAGAAGCAGATATTTCCCTGTGCTTACTGCTGCTTCTTCCATATGCCGGTAATGGGCTGAAAACGCCTGTTTTGGGACTCTGCAGAGAAAGTGTTTGCAGACTGCTGAATCCACACACGGGTTTAACTCTGGAAGTTGAGTGCACACATTGACAACCGTTCTGTTAGATAGCTGCGTTTTGGATTTAGAAGCAGATATTTCCCTGTGCTTACTGCTGTTTCTTCCATATGCCGGTAATGGGCTGAAAACGCCTGTTTTGGGACTCTGCAGAGAAAGTCTCTGCAGGCTGCTGAATCCACACACGGGTTTAACTCTGGAAGTTGAGTGCACACATTGACAACCGTTCTGTTAGATAGCTGCGTTTTGGATTTAGAAGCAGATATTTCCCTGTGCTTACTGCTGTTTCTTCCATATGCCGGTAATGGGCTGAAAACGCCTGTTTTGGGACTCTGCAGAGAAAGTCTCTGCAGACTGCTGAATCCACACACGGGTTTAACTCTGGAAGTTGAGTGCACACGTTGACAACCGTTCTGTTAGATAGCTGCGTTTTGGATTTAGAAGCAGATATTTCCCTGTGCTTACTGCTGTTTCTTCCATATGCCGGTAATGGGCTGAAAACGCCTGTTTTGGGACTCTGCAGAGAAAGTCTCTGCAGACTGCTGAATCCACACACGGGTTTAACTCTGGAAGTTGAGTGCACACATTGACAACCGTTCTGTTAGATAGCTGCGTTTTGGATTTAGAAGCAGATATTTCCCTGTGCTTACTGCTGTTTCTTCCATATGCCGGTAATGGGCTGAAAACGCCTGTTTTGGGACTCTGCAGAGAAAGTCTCTGCAGACTGCTGAATCCACACACGGGTTTAACTCTGGAAGTTGAGTGCACACATTGACAACCGTTCTGTTAGATAGCTGCGTTTTGGATTTAGAAGCAGATATTTCCCTGTGCTTACTGCTGTTTCTTCCATATGCCGGTAATGGGCTGAAAACGCCTGTTTTGGGACTCTGCAGAGAAAGTCTCTGCAGACTGCTGAATCCACACACGGGTTTAACTCTGGAAGTTGAGTGCACACATTGACAGCCGTTCTGTTAGATAGCTGCGTTTTGGATTTAGAAGCAGATATTTCCCTGTGCTTACTGCTGTTTCTTCCATATGCCGGTAATGGGCTGAAAACGCCTGTTTTGGGACTCTGCAGAGAAACTGTTTGCAGACTGCTGAATCCACACACGGGTTTAACTCTGGAAGTTGAGTGCACACATTGACAACCGTTCTGTTAGATAGCTGCGTTTTGGATTTAGAAGCAGATATTTCCCTGTGCTTACTGCTGCTTCTTCCATATGCCGGTAATGGGCTGAAAACGCCTGTTTTGGGACTCTGCAGAGAAAGTGTTTGCAGACTGCTGAATCCACACACGGGTTTAACTCTGGAAGTTGAGTGCACACATTGACAACCGTTCTGTTAGATAGCTGCGTTTTGGATTTAGAAGCAGATATTTCCCTGTGCTTACTGCTGTTTCTTCCATATGCCGGTAATGGGCTGAAAACGCCTGTTTTGGGACTCTGCAGAGAAACTGTTTGCAGACTGCTGAATCCACACACGGGTTTAACTCTGGAAGTTGAGTGCACACATTGACAACCGTTCTGTTAGATAGCTGCGTTTTGGATTTAGAAGCAGATATTTCCCTGTGCTTACTGCTGTTTCTTCCATATGCCGGTAATGGGCTGAAAACGCCTGTTTTGGGACTCTGCAGAGAAACTGTTTGCAGACTGCTGAATCCACACACGGGTTTAACTCTGGAAGTTGAGTGCACACATTGACAACCGTTCTGTTAGATAGCTGCGTTTTGGATTTAGAAGCAGATATTTCCCTGTGCTTACTGCTGTTTCTTCCATATGCCGGTAATGGGCTGAAAACGCCAGTTTTGGGACTCTGCAGAGAAAGTCTCTGCAGGCTGCTGAATCCACACACGGGTTTAACTCTGGAAGTTGAGTGCACACATTGACAACCGTTCTGTTAGATAGCTGCGTTTTGGATTTAGAAGCAGATATTTCCCTGTGCTTACTGCTGTTTCTTCCATATGCCGGTAATGGGCTGAAAACGCCTGTTTTGGGACTCTGCAGAGAAAGTCTCTGCAGACTGCTGAATCCACACACGGGTTTAACTCTGGAAGTTGAGTGCACACATTGACAACCGTTCTGTTAGATAGCTGCGTTTTGGATTTAGAAGCAGATATTTCCCTGTGCTTACTGCTGTTTCTTCCATATGCCGGTAATGGGCTGAAAACGCCTGTTTTGGGACTCTGCAGAGAAAGTCTCTGCAGACTGCTGAAGCCACACACGGGTTTAACTCTGGAAGTTGAGTGCACACATTGACAACCGTTCTGTTAGATAGCTGCGTTTTGGATTTAGAAGCAGATATTTCCCTGTGCTTACTGCTGTTTCTTCCATATGCCGGTAATGGGCTGAAAACGCCTGTTTTGGGACTCTGCAGAGAAAGTCTCTGCAGACTGCTGAATCCACACACGGGTTTAACTCTGGAAGCTGAGTGCACACATTGACAACCGTTCTGTTAGATAGCTGCGTTTTGGATTTAGAAGCAGATATTTCCCTGTGCTTACTGCTGTTTCTTCCATATGCCGGTAATGGGCTGAAAACGCCTGTTTTGGGACTCTGCAGAGAAACTGTTTGCAGACTGCTGAATCCACACACGGGTTTAACTCTGGAAGTTGAGTGCACACATTGACAACCGTTCTGTTAGATAGCTGCGTTTTGGATTTAGAAGCAGATATTTCCCTGTGCTTACTGCTGTTTCTTCCATATGCCGGTAATGGGCTGAAAACGCCAGTTTTGGGACTCTGCAGAGAAAGTCTCTGCAGGCTGCTGAATCCACACACGGGTTTAACTCTGGAAGTTGAGTGCACACATTGACAACCGTTCTGTTAGATAGCTGCGTTTTGGATTTAGAAGCAGATATTTCCCTGTGCTTACTGCTGTTTCTTCCATATGCCGGTAATGGGCTGAAAACGCCTGTTTTGGGACTCTGCAGAGAAAGTCTCTGCAGACTGCTGAATCCACACACGGGTTTAACTCTGGAAGTTGAGTGCACACATTGACAACCGTTCTGTTAGATAGCTGCGTTTTGGATTTAGAAGCAGATATTTCCCTGTGCTTACTGCTGTTTCTTCCATATGCCGGTAATGGGCTGAAAACGCCTGTTTTGGGACTCTGCAGAGAAAGTCTCTGCAGACTGCTGAATCCACACACGGGTTTAACTCTGGAAGTTGAGTGCACACATTGACAACCGTTCTGTTAGATAGCTGCGTTTTGGATTTAGAAGCAGATATTTCCCTGTGCTTACTGCTGTTTCTTCCATATGCCGGTAATGGGCTGAAAACGCCTGTTTTGGGACTCTGCAGAGAAAGTCTCTGCAGGCTGCTGAATCCACACACGGGTTTAACTCTGGAAGTTGAGTGCACACATTGACAACCGTTCTGTTAGATAGCTGCGTTTTGGATTTAGAAGCAGATATTTCCCTGTGCTTACTGCTGTTTCTTCCATATGCCGGTAATGGGCTGAAAACGCCTGTTTTGGGACTCTGCAGAGAAAGTCTCTGCAGACTGCTGAATCCACACACGGGTTTAACTCTGGAAGTTGAGTGCACACATTGACAACCGTTCTGTTAGATAGCTGCGTTTTGGATTTAGAAGCAGATATTTCCCTGTGCTTACTGCTGTTTCTTCCATATGCCGGTAATGGGCTGAAAACGCCTGTTTTGGGACTCTGCAGAGAAAGTCTCTGCAGACTGCTGAATCCACACACGGGTTTAACTCTGGAAGTTGAGTGCACACATTGACAACCGTTCTGTTAGATAGCTGCGTTTTGGATTTAGAAGCAGATATTTCCCTGTGCTTACTGCTGTTTCTTCCATATGCCGGTAATGGGCTGAAAACGCCTGTTTTGGGACTCTGCAGAGAAAGTCTCTGCAGGCTGCTGAATCCACACACGGGTTTAACTCTGGAAGTTGAGTGCACACATTGACAACCGTTCTGTTAGATAGCTGCGTTTTGGATTTAGAAGCAGATATTTCCCTGTGCTTACTGCTGTTTCTTCCATATGCCGGTAATGGGCTGAAAACGCCTGTTTTGGGACTCTGCAGAGAAAGTCTCTGCAGACTGCCGAATCCACACACGGGTTTAACTCTGGAAGTTGAGTGCACACATTGACAACCGTTCTGTTAGATAGCTGCGTTTTGGATTTAGAAGCAGATATTTCCCTGTGCTTACTGCTGTTTCTTCCATATGCCGGTAATGGGCTGAAAACGCCTGTTTTGGGACTCTGCAGAGAAAGTCTCTGCAGACTGCTGAATCCACACACGGGTTTAACTCTGGAAGTTGAGTGCACACATTGACAACCGTTCTGTTAGATAGCTGCGTTTTGGATTTAGAAGCAGATATTTCCCTGTGCTTACTGCTGTTTCTTCCATATGCCGGTAATGGGCTGAAAACGCCTGTTTTGGGACTCTGCAGAGAAACTGTTTGCAGACTGCTGAATCCACACACGGGTTTAACTCTGGAAGTTGAGTGCACACATTGACAACCGTTCTGTTAGATAGCTGCGTTTTGGATTTAGAAGCAGATATTTCCCTGTGCTTACTGCTGTTTCTTCCATATGCCGGTAATGGGCTGAAAACGCCTGTTTTGGGACTCTGCAGAGAAAGTTTCTGCAGACTCCTGAATCCACACACGGGTTTAACTCTGGAAGTTGAGTGCACACATTGACAACCGTTCTGTTAGATAGCTGCGTTTTGGATTTAGAAGCAGATATTTCCCTGTGCTTACTGCTGTTTCTTCCATATGCCGGTAATGGGCTGAAAACGCCTGTTTTGGGACTCTGCAGAGAAAGTCTCTGCAGACTGCTGAATCCACACACGGGTTTAACTCTGGAAGTTGAGTGCACACATTGACAACCGTTCTGTTAGATAGCTGCGTTTTGGATTTAGAAGCAGATATTTCCCTGTGCTTACTGCTGTTTCTTCCATATGCCGGTAATGGGCTGAAAACGCCTGTTTTGGGACTCTGCAGAGAAACTGTTTGCAGACTGCTGAATCCACACACGGGTTTAACTCTGGAAGTTGAGTGCACACATTGACAACCGTTCTGTTAGATAGCTGCGTTTTGGATTTAGAAGCAGATATTTCCCTGTGCTTACTGCTGTTTCTTCCATATGCCGGTAATGGGCTGAAAACGCCAGTTTTGGGACTCTGCAGAGAAAGTCTCTGCAGGCTGCTGAATCCACACACGGGTTTAACTCTGGAAGTTGAGTGCACACATTGACAACCGTTCTGTTAGATAGCTGCGTTTTGGATTTAGAAGCAGATATTTCCCTGTGCTTACTGCTGTTTCTTCCATATGCCGGTAATGGGCTGAAAACGCCTGTTTTGGGACTCTGCAGAGAAAGTCTCTGCAGACTGCTGAATCCACACACGGGTTTAACTCTGGAAGTTGAGTGCACACATTGACAACCGTTCTGTTAGATAGCTGCGTTTTGGATTTAGAAGCAGATATTTCCCTGTGCTTACTGCTGTTTCTTCCATATGCCGGTAATGGGCTGAAAACGCCTGTTTTGGGACTCTGCAGAGAAAGTCTCTGCAGACTGCTGAAGCCACACACGGGTTTAACTCTGGAAGTTGAGTGCACACATTGACAACCGTTCTGTTAGATAGCTGCGTTTTGGATTTAGAAGCAGATATTTCCCTGTGCTTACTGCTGTTTCTTCCATATGCCGGTAATGGGCTGAAAACGCCTGTTTTGGGACTCTGCAGAGAAAGTCTCTGCAGACTGCTGAATCCACACACGGGTTTAACTCTGGAAGTTGAGTGCACACATTGACAACCGTTCTGTTAGATAGCTGCGTTTTGGATTTAGAAGCAGATATTTCCCTGTGCTTACTGCTGTTTCTTCCATATGCCGGTAATGGGCTGAAAACGCCTGTTTTGGGACTCTGCAGAGAAACTGTTTGCAGACTGCTGAATCCACACACGGGTTTAACTCTGGAAGTTGAGTGCACACATTGACAACCGTTCTGTTAGATAGCTGCGTTTTGGATTTAGAAGCAGATATTTCCCTGTGCTTACTGCTGTTTCTTCCATATGCCGGTAATGGGCTGAAAACGCCAGTTTTGGGACTCTGCAGAGAAAGTCTCTGCAGGCTGCTGAATCCACACACGGGTTTAACTCTGGAAGTTGAGTGCACACATTGACAACCGTTCTGTTAGATAGCTGCGTTTTGGATTTAGAAGCAGATATTTCCCTGTGCTTACTGCTGTTTCTTCCATATGCCGGTAATGGGCTGAAAACGCCTGTTTTGGGACTCTGCAGAGAAAGTCTCTGCAGACTGCTGAATCCACACACGGGTTTAACTCTGGAAGTTGAGTGCACACATTGACAACCGTTCTGTTAGATAGGTGCGTTTTGGATTTAGAAGCAGATATTTCCCTGTGCTTACTGCTGTTTCTTCCATATGCCGGTAATGGGCTGAAAACGCCTGTTTTGGGACTCTGCAGAGAAAGTCTCTGCAGACTGCTGAATCCACACACGGGTTTAACTCTGGAAGTTGAGTGCACACATTGACAACCGTTCTGTTAGATAGCTGCGTTTTGGATTTAGAAGCAGATATTTCCCTGTGCTTACTGCTGTTTCTTCCATATGCCGGTAATGGGCTGAAAACGCCTGTTTTGGGACTCTGCAGAGAAACTGTTTGCAGACTGCTGAATCCACACACGGGTTTAACTCTGGAAGTTGAGTGCACACATTGACAACCGTTCTGTTAGATAGCTGCGTTTTGGATTTAGAAGCAGCTATTTCCCTGTGCTTACTGCTGTTTCTTCCATATGCCGGTAATGGGCTGAAAACGCCTGTTTTGGGACTCTGCAGAGAAAGTCTCTGCAGGCTGCTGAATCCACACACGGGTTTAACTCTGGAAGTTGAGTGCACACATTGACAACCGTTCTGTTAGATAGCTGCGTTTTGGATTTAGAAGCAGATATTTCCCTGTGCTTACTGCTGTTTCTTCCATATGCCGGTAATGGGCTGAAAACGCCTGTTTTGGGACTCTGCAGAGAAACTGTTTGCAGACTGCTGAATCCACACACGGGTTTAACTCTGGAAGTTGAGTGCACACATTGACAACCGTTCTGTTAGATAGCTGCGTTTTGGATTTAGAAGCAGATATTTCCCTGTGCTTACTGCTGTTTCTTCCATATGCCGGTAATGGGCTGAAAACGCCTGTTTTGGGACTCTGCAGAGAAAGTTTCTGCAGACTCCTGAATCCACACACGGGTTTAACTCTGGAAGTTGAGTGCACACATTGACAACCGTTCTGTTAGATAGCTGCGTTTTGGATTTAGAAGCAGATATTTCCCTGTGCTTACTGCTGTTTCTTCCATATGCCGGTAATGGGCTGAAAACGCCTGTTTTGGGACTCTGCAGAGAAAGTCTCTGCAGACTGCTGAATCCACACACGGGTTTAACTCTGGAAGTTGAGTGCACACATTGACAACCGTTCTGTTAGATAGCTGCGTTTTGGATTTAGAAGCAGATATTTCCCTGTGCTTACTGCTGTTTCTTCCATATGCCGGTAATGGGCTGAAAACGCCTGTTTTGGGACTCTGCAGAGAAACTGTTTGCAGACTGCTGAATCCACACACGGGTTTAACTCTGGAAGTTGAGTGCACACATTGACAACCGTTCTGTTAGATAGCTGCGTTTTGGATTTAGAAGCAGATATTTCCCTGTGCTTACTGCTGTTTCTTCCATATGCCGGTAATGGGCTGAAAACGCCAGTTTTGGGACTCTGCAGAGAAAGTCTCTGCAGGCTGCTGAATCCACACACGGGTTTAACTCTGGAAGTTGAGTGCACACATTGACAACCGTTCTGTTAGATAGCTGCGTTTTGGATTTAGAAGCAGATATTTCCCTGTGCTTACTGCTGTTTCTTCCATATGCCGGTAATGGGCTGAAAACGCCTGTTTTGGGACTCTGCAGAGAAAGTCTCTGCAGACTGCTGAATCCACACACGGGTTTAACTCTGGAAGTTGAGTGCACACATTGACAACCGTTCTGTTAGATAGCTGCGTTTTGGATTTAGAAGCAGATATTTCCCTGTGCTTACTGCTGTTTCTTCCATATGCCGGTAATGGGCTGAAAACGCCTGTTTTGGGACTCTGCAGAGAAAGTCTCTGCAGACTGCTGAAGCCACACACGGGTTTAACTCTGGAAGTTGAGTGCACACATTGACAACCGTTCTGTTAGATAGCTGCGTTTTGGATTTAGAAGCAGATATTTCCCTGTGCTTACTGCTGTTTCTTCCATATGCCGGTAATGGGCTGAAAACGCCTGTTTTGGGACTCTGCAGAGAAACTGTTTGCAGACTGCTGAATCCACACACGGGTTTAACTCTGGAAGTTGAGTGCACACATTGACAACCGTTCTGTTAGATAGCTGCGTTTTGGATTTAGAAGCAGATATTTCCCTGTGCTTACTGCTGTTTCTTCCATATGCCGGTAATGGGCTGAAAACGCCAGTTTTGGGACTCTGCAGAGAAAGTCTCTGCAGGCTGCTGAATCCACACACGGGTTTAACTCTGGAAGTTGAGTGCACACATTGACAACCGTTCTGTTAGATAGCTGCGTTTTGGATTTAGAAGCAGATATTTCCCTGTGCTTACTGCTGTTTCTTCCATATGCCGGTAATGGGCTGAAAACGCCTGTTTTGGGACTCTGCAGAGAAAGTCTCTGCAGACTGCTGAATCCACACACGGGTTTAACTCTGGAAGTTGAGTGCACACATTGACAACCGTTCTGTTAGATAGGTGCGTTTTGGATTTAGAAGCAGATATTTCCCTGTGCTTACTGCTGTTTCTTCCATATGCCGGTAATGGGCTGAAAACGCCTGTTTTGGGACTCTGCAGAGAAAGTCTCTGCAGACTGCTGAATCCACACACGGGTTTAACTCTGGAAGTTGAGTGCACACATTGACAACCGTTCTGTTAGATAGCTGCGTTTTGGATTTAGAAGCAGATATTTCCCTGTGCTTACTGCTGTTTCTTCCATATGCCGGTAATGGGCTGAAAACGCCTGTTTTGGGACTCTGCAGAGAAACTGTTTGCAGACTGCTGAATCCACACACGGGTTTAACTCTGGAAGTTGAGTGCACACATTGACAACCGTTCTGTTAGATAGCTGCGTTTTGGATTTAGAAGCAGCTATTTCCCTGTGCTTACTGCTGTTTCTTCCATATGCCGGTAATGGGCTGAAAACGCCTGTTTTGGGACTCTGCAGAGAAAGTCTCTGCAGGCTGCTGAATCCACACACGGGTTTAACTCTGGAAGTTGAGTGCACACATTGACAACCGTTCTGTTAGATAGCTGCGTTTTGGATTTAGAAGCAGATATTTCCCTGTGCTTACTGCTGTTTCTTCCATATGCCGGTAATGGGCTGAAAACGCCTGTTTTGGGACTCTGCAGAGAAACTGTTTGCAGACTGCTGAATCCACACACGGGTTTAACTCTGGAAGTTGAGTGCACACATTGACAACCGTTCTGTTAGATAGCTGCGTTTTGGATTTAGAAGCAGATATTTCCCTGTGCTTACTGCTGTTTCTTCCATATGCCGGTAATGGGCTGAAAACGCCTGTTTTGGGACTCTGCAGAGAAAGTTTCTGCAGACTCCTGAATCCACACACGGGTTTAACTCTGGAAGTTGAGTGCACACATTGACAACCGTTCTGTTAGATAGCTGCGTTTTGGATTTAGAAGCAGATATTTCCCTGTGCTTACTGCTGTTTCTTCCATATGCCGGTAATGGGCTGAAAACGCCTGTTTTGGGACTCTGCAGAGAAAGTCTCTGCAGACTGCTGAATCCACACACGGGTTTAACTCTGGAAGTTGAGTGCACACATTGACAACCGTTCTGTTAGATAGCTGCGTTTTGGATTTAGAAGCAGATATTTCCCTGTGCTTACTGCTGTTTCTTCCATATGCCGGTAATGGGCTGAAAACGCCTGTTTTGGGACTCTGCAGAGAAACTGTTTGCAGACTGCTGAATCCACACACGGGTTTAACTCTGGAAGTTGAGTGCACACATTGACAACCGTTCTGTTAGATAGCTGCGTTTTGGATTTAGAAGCAGATATTTCCCTGTGCTTACTGCTGTTTCTTCCATATGCCGGTAATGGGCTGAAAACGCCAGTTTTGGGACTCTGCAGAGAAAGTCTCTGCAGGCTGCTGAATCCACACACGGGTTTAACTCTGGAAGTTGAGTGCACACATTGACAACCGTTCTGTTAGATAGCTGCGTTTTGGATTTAGAAGCAGATATTTCCCTGTGCTTACTGCTGTTTCTTCCATATGCCGGTAATGGGCTGAAAACGCCTGTTTTGGGACTCTGCAGAGAAAGTCTCTGCAGACTGCTGAATCCACACACGGGTTTAACTCTGGAAGTTGAGTGCACACATTGACAACCGTTCTGTTAGATAGCTGCGTTTTGGATTTAGAAGCAGATATTTCCCTGTGCTTACTGCTGTTTCTTCCATATGCCGGTAATGGGCTGAAAACGCCTGTTTTGGGACTCTGCAGAGAAAGTGTCTGCAGACTGCTGAAGCCACACACGGGTTTAACTCTGGAAGTTGAGTGCACACATTGACAACCGTTCTGTTAGATAGCTGCGTTTTGGATTTAGAAGCAGATATTTCCCTGTGCTTACTGCTGTTTCTTCCATATGCCGGTAATGGGCTGAAAACGCCTGTTTTGGGACTCTGCAGAGAAAGTCTCTGCAGACTGCTGAATCCACACACGGGTTTAACTCTGGAAGTTGAGTGCACACATTGACAACCGTTCTGTTAGATAGCTGCGTTTTGGATTTAGAAGCAGATATTTCCCTGTGCTTACTGCTGTTTCTTCCATATGCCGGTAATGGGCTGAAAACGCCTGTTTTGGGACTCTGCAGAGAAACTGTTTGCAGACTGCTGAATCCACACACGGGTTTAACTCTGGAAGTTGAGTGCACACATTGACAACCGTTCTGTTAGATAGCTGCGTTTTGGATTTAGAAGCAGATATTTCCCTGTGCTTACTGCTGTTTCTTCCATATGCCGGTAATGGGCTGAAAACGCCAGTTTTGGGACTCTGCAGAGAAAGTCTCTGCAGGCTGCTGAATCCACACACGGGTTTAACTCTGGAAGTTGAGTGCACACATTGACAACCGTTCTGTTAGATAGCTGCGTTTTGGATTTAGAAGCAGATATTTCCCTGTGCTTACTGCTGTTTCTTCCATATGCCGGTAATGGGCTGAAAACGCCTGTTTTGGGACTCTGCAGAGAAAGTCTCTGCAGACTGCTGAATCCACACACGGGTTTAACTCTGGAAGTTGAGTGCACACATTGACAACCGTTCTGTTAGATAGGTGCGTTTTGGATTTAGAAGCAGATATTTCCCTGTGCTTACTGCTGTTTCTTCCATATGCCGGTAATGGGCTGAAAACGCCTGTTTTGGGACTCTGCAGAGAAAGTCTCTGCAGACTGCTGAATCCACACACGGGTTTAACTCTGGAAGTTGAGTGCACACATTGACAACCGTTCTGTTAGATAGCTGCGTTTTGGATTTAGAAGCAGTTATTTCCCTGTGCTTACTGCTGTTTCTTCCATATGCCGGTAATGGGCTGAAAACGCCTGTTTTGGGACTCTGCAGAGAAACTGTTTGCAGACTGCTGAATCCACACACGGGTTTAACTCTGGAAGTTGAGTGCACACATTGACAACCGTTCTGTTAGATAGCTGCGTTTTGGATTTAGAAGCAGCTATTTCCCTGTGCTTACTGCTGTTTCTTCCATATGCCGGTAATGGGCTGAAAACGCCTGTTTTGGGACTCTGCAGAGAAAGTCTCTGCAGGCTGCTGAATCCACACACGGGTTTAACTCTGGAAGTTGAGTGCACACATTGACAACCGTTCTGTTAGATAGCTGCGTTTTGGATTTAGAAGCAGATATTTCCCTGTGCTTACTGCTGTTTCTTCCATATGCCGGTAATGGGCTGAAAACGCCTGTTTTGGGACTCTGCAGAGAAAGTCTCTGCAGACTCCTGAATCCACACACGGGTTTAACTCTGGAAGTTGAGTGCACACATTGACAACCGTTCTGTTAGATAGCTGCGTTTTGGATTTAGAAGCAGATATTTCCCTGTGCTTACTGCTGTTTCTTCCATATGCCGGTAATGGGCTGAAAACGCCTGTTTTGGGACTCTGCAGAGAAAGTCTCTGCAGACTGCTGAATCCACACACGGGTTTAACTCTGGAAGTTGAGTGCACACATAGACAACCGTTCTGTTAGATAGCTGCGTTTTGGATTTAGAAGCAGATATTTCCCTGTGCTTACTGCTGTTTCTTCCATATGCCGGTAATGGGCTGAAAACGCCTGTTTTGGGACTCTGCAGAGAAAGTCTCTGCAGGCTGCTGAATCCACACACGGGTTTAACTCTGGAAGTTGAGTGCACACATTGACAACCGTTCTGTTAGATAGCTGCGTTTTGGATTTAGAAGCAGATATTTCCCTGTGCTTACTGCTGTTTCTTCCATATGCCGGTAATGGGCTGAAAACGCCTGTTTTGGGACTCTGCAGAGAAAGTCTCTGCAGACTGCTGAATCCACACACGGGTTTAACTCTGGAAGTTGAGTGCACACATTGACAACCGTTCTGTTAGATAGCTGCGTTTTGGATTTAGAAGCAGATATTTCCCTGTGCTTACTGCTGTTTCTTCCATATGCCTGTAATGGGCTGAAAACGCCTGTTTTGGGACTCTGCAGAGAAAGTCTCTGCAGACTGCTGAATCCACAGACGGGTTTAACTCTGGAAGTTGAGTGCACACATTGACAACCGTTCTGTTAGATAGCTGCGTTTTGGATTTAGAAGCAGATATTTCCCTGTGCTTACTGCTGTTTCTTCCATATGCCGGTAATGGGCTGAAAACGCCTGTTTTGGGACTCTGCAGAGAAAGTCTCTGCAGGCTGCTGAATCCACACACGGGTTTAACTCTGGAAGTTGAGTGCACACATTGACAACCGTTCTGTTAGATAGCTGCGTTTTGGATTTAGAAGCAGATATTTCCCTGTGCTTACTGCTGTTTCTTCCATATGCCGGTAATGGGCTGAAAACGCCTGTTTTGGGACTCTGCAGAGAAAGTCTCTGCAGGCTGCTGAATCCACACACGGGTTTAACTCTGGAAGTTGAGTGCACACATTGACAACCGTTCTGTTAGATAGCTGCGTTTTGGATTTAGAAGCAGATATTTCCCTGTGCTTACTGCTGTTTCTTCCATATGCCGGTAATGGGCTGAAAACGCCTGTTTTGGGACTCTGCAGAGAAAGTCTCTGCAGACTGCTGAATCCACACACGGGTTTAACTCTGGAAGTTGAGTGCACACATTGACAACCGTTCTGTTAGATAGCTGCGTTTTGGATTTAGAAGCAGATATTTCCCTGTGCTTACTGCTGTTTCTTCCATATGCCGGTAATGGGCTGAAAACGCCTGTTTTGGGACTCTGCAGAGAAAGTCTCTGCAGACTGCTGAATCCACACACGGGTTTAACTCTGGAAGTTGAGTGCACACATTGACAACCGTTCTGTTAGATAGCTGCGTTTTGGATTTAGAAGCAGATATTTCCCTGTGCTTACTGCTGTTTCTTCCATATGCCGGTAATGGGCTGAAAACGCCTGTTTTGGGACTCTGCAGAGAAAGTCTCTGCAGACTGCTGAATCCACACACGGGTTTAACTCTGGAAGTTGAGTGCACACATTGACAACCGTTCTGTTAGATAGCTGCGTTTTGGATTTAGAAGCAGATATTTCCCTGTGCTTACTGCTGTTTCTTCCATATGCCGGTAATGGGCTGAAAACGCCTGTTTTGGGACTCTGCAGAGAAAGTCTCTGCAGACTGCTGAATCCACACACGGGTTTAACTCTGGAAGTTGAGTGCACACATTGACAACCGTTCTGTTAGATAGCTGCGTTTTGGATTTAGAAGCAGATATTTCCCTGTGCTTACTGCTGTTTCTTCCATATGCCGGTAATGGGCTGAAAACGCCTGTTTTGGGACTCTGCAGAGAAAGTCTCTGCAGACTGCTGAATCCACACACGGGTTTAACTCTGGAAGTTGAGTGCACACATTGACAACCGTTCTGTTAGATAGCTGCGTTTTGGATTTAGAAGCAGATATTTCCCTGTGCTTACTGCTGTTTCTTCCATATGCCGGTAATGGGCTGAAAACGCCTGTTTTGGGACTCTGCAGAGAAAGTCTCTGCAGGCTGCTGAATCCACACACGGGTTTAACTCTGGAAGTTGAGTGCACACATTGACAACCGTTCTGTTAGATAGCTGCGTTTTGGATTTAGAAGCAGATATTTCCCTGTGCTTACTGCTGTTTCTTCCATATGCCGGTAATGGGCTGAAAACGCCTGTTTTGGGACTCTGCAGAGAAAGTCTCTGCAGGCTGCTGAATCCACACACGGGTTTAACTCTGGAAGTTGAGTGCACACATTGACAACCGTTCTGTTAGATAGCTGCGTTTTGGATTTAGAAGCAGATGTTTCCCTGTGCTTACTGCTGTTTCTTCCATATGCCGGTAATGGGCTGAAAACGCCTGTTTTGGGACTCTGCAGAGAAAGTCTCTGCAGACTGCTGAATCCACACACGGGTTTAACTCTGGAAGTTGAGTGCACACATTGACAACCGTTCTGTTAGATAGCTGCGTTTTGGATTTAGAAGCAGATATTTCCCTGTGCTTACTGCTGTTTCTTCCATATGCCGGTAATGGGCTGAAAAGGCCTGTTTTGGGACTCTGCAGAGAAAGTCTCTGCAGACTGCTGAATCCACACACGGGTTTAACTCTGGAAGTTGAGTGCACACATTGACAACCGTTCTGTTAGATAGCTGCGTTTTGGATTTAGAAGCAGATATTTCCCTGTGCTTACTGCTGTTTCTTCCATATGCCGGTAATGGGCTGAAAACGCCTGTTTTGGGACTCTGCAGAGAAAGTCTCTGCAGACTGCTGAATCCACACACGGGTTTAACTCTGGAAGTTGAGTGCACACATTGACAACCGTTCTGTTAGATAGCTGCGTTTTGGATTTAGAAGCAGATATTTCCCTGTGCTTACTGCTGTTTCTTCCATATGCCGGTAATGGGCTGAAAACGCCTGTTTTGGGACTCTGCAGAGAAAGTGTTTGCAGACTGCTGAATCCACACACGGGTTTAACTCTGGAAGTTGAGTGCACACATTGACAACCGTTCTGTTAGATAGCTGCGTTTTGGATTTAGAAGCAGATATTTCCCTGTGCTTACTGCTGTTTCTTCCATATGCCGGTAATGGGCTGAAAACGCCTGTTTTGGGACTCTGCAGAGAAAGTCTCTGCAGGCTGCTGAATCCACACACGGGTTTAACTCTAGAAGTTGAGTGCACACATTGACAACCGTTCTGTTAGATAGCTGCGTTTTGGATTTAGAAGCAGATATTTCCCTGTGCTTACTGCTGTTTCTTCCATATGCCGGTAATGGGCTGAAAACGCCTGTTTTGGGACTCTGCAGAGAAAGTCTCTGCAGGCTGCTGAATCCACACACGGGTTTAACTCTGGAAGTTGAGTGCACACGTTGACAACCGTTCTGTTAGATAGCTGCGTTTTGGATTTAGAAGCAGATATTTCCCTGTGCTTACTGCTGTTTCTTCCATATGCCGGTAATGGGCTGAAAACGCCTGTTTTGGGACTCTGCAGAGAAAGTCTCTGCAGACTGCTGAATCCACACACGGGTTTAACTCTGGAAGTTGAGTGCACACATTGACAACCGTTCTGTTAGATAGCTGCGTTTTGGATTTAGAAGCAGATATTTCCCTGTGCTTACTGCTGTTTCTTCCATATGCCGGTAATGGGCTGAAAACGCCTGTTTTGGGACTCTGCAGAGAAAGTCTCTGCAGGCTGCTGAATCCACACACGGGTTTAACTCTGGAAGTTGAGTGCACACATTGACAACCGTTCTGTTAGATAGCTGCGTTTTGGATTTAGAAGCAGATGTTTCCCTGTGCTTACTGCTGTTTCTTCCATATGCCGGTAATGGGCTGAAAACGCCTGTTTTGGGACTCTGCAGAGAAAGTCTCTGCAGACTGCTGAATCCACACACGGGTTTAACTCTGGAAGTTGAGTGCACACATTGACAACCGTTCTGTTAGATAGCTGCGTTTTGGATTTAGAAGCAGATATTTCCCTGTGCTTACTGCTGTTTCTTCCATATGCCGGTAATGGGCTGAAAACGCCTGTTTTGGGACTCTGCAGAGAAAGTCTCTGCAGACTGCTGAATCCACACACGGGTTTAACTCTGGAAGTTGAGTGCACACATTGACAACCGTTCTGTTAGATAGCTGCGTTTTGGATTTAGAAGCAGATATTTCCCTGTGCTTACTGCTGTTTCTTCCATATGCCGGTAATGGGCTGAAAACGCCTGTTTTGGGACTCTGCAGAGAAAGTCTCTGCAGACTGCTGAATCCACACACGGGTTTAACTCTGGAAGTTGAGTGCACACATTGACAACCGTTCTGTTAGATAGCTGCGTTTTGGATTTAGAAGCAGATATTTCCCTGTGCTTACTGCTGTTTCTTCCATATGCCGGTAATGGGCTGAAAACGCCTGTTTTGTTACTCTGCAGAGAAAGTCTCTGCAGACTGCTGAATCCACACACGGGTTTAACTCTGGAAGTTGAGTGCACACATTGACAACCGTTCTGTTAGATAGCTGCGTTTTGGATTTAGAAGCAGATATTTCCCTGTGCTTACTGCTGTTTCTTCCATATGCCGGTAATGGGCTGAAAACGCCTGTTTTGGGACTCTGCAGAGAAAGTCTCTGCAGACTGCTGAATCCACACACGGGTTTAACTCTGGAAGTTGAGTGCACACATTGACAACCGTTCTGTTAGATAGCTGCGTTTTGGATTTAGAAGCAGATATTTCCCTGTGCTTACTGCTGTTTCTTCCATATGCCGGTAATGGGCTGAAAACGCCTGTTTTGGGACTCTGCAGAGAAAGTCTCTGCAGACTGCTGAATCCACACACGGGTTTAACTCTGGAAGTTGAGTGCACACATTGACAACCGTTCTGTTAGATAGCTGCGTTTTGGATTTAGAAGCAGATATTTCCCTGTGCTTACTGCTGTTTCTTCCATATGCCGGTAATGGGCTGAAAACGCCTGTTTTGGGACTCTGCAGAGAAAGTCTCTGCAGGCTGCTGAATCCACACACGGGTTTAACTCTAGAAGTTGAGTGCACACATTGACAACCGTTCTGTTAGATAGCTGCGTTTTGGATTTAGAAGCAGATATTTCCCTGTGCTTACTGCTGTTTCTTCCATATGCCGGTAATGGGCTGAAAACGCCTGTTTTGGGACTCTGCAGAGAAAGTCTCTGCAGGCTGCTGAATCCACACACGGGTTTAACTCTGGAAGTTGAGTGCACACATTGACAACCGTTCTGTTAGATAGCTGCGTTTTGGATTTAGAAGCAGATATTTCCCTGTGCTTACTGCTGTTTCTTCCATATGCCGGTAATGGGCTGAAAACGCCTGTTTTGGGACTCTGCAGAGAAAGTCTCTGCAGACTGCTGAATCCACACACGGGTTTAACTCTGGAAGTTGAGTGCACACATTGACAACCGTTCTGTTAGATAGCTGCGTTTTGGATTTAGAAGCAGATATTTCCCTGTGCTTACTGCTGTTTCTTCCATATGCCGGTAATGGGCTGAAAACGCCTGTTTTGGGACTCTGCAGAGAAAGTCTCTGCAGACTGCTGAATGCACACACGGCTTTAACTCTGGAAGTTGAGTGCACACATTGACAACCGTTCTGTTAGATAGCTGCGTTTTGGATTTAGAAGCAGATATTTCCCTGTGCTTACTGCTGTTTCTTCCATATGCCGGTAATGGGCTGAAAACGCCTGTTTTGGGACTCTGCAGAGAAAGTCTCTGCAGACTGCTGAATCCACACACGGGTTTAACTCTGGAAGTTGAGTGCACACATTGACAACCGTTCTGTTAGATAGCTGCGTTTTGGATTTAGAAGCAGATATTTCCCTGTGCTTACTGCTGTTTCTTCCATATGCCGGTAATGGGCTGAAAACGCCTGTTTTGGGACTCTGCA